>NC_142106.1:950000-1150000 GCF_056152115.1 Neolamprologus brichardi
AAAACTTGCCTCGCTAAAACAAATCTGTTTTACATATCTGAGAGAAAACTGAAAGCTTCAGGATTATTTCTTCTGTCCCTGATTTTGTCTAAGACTGTATATTAACTCAAAGATGAGCTTCATGCTGTTCGGGTGGTGTCATACCTGAGTGGAGGAGAAGCCTCCGTAATAGTTCTGCTGCCCAGTCAGCCACCTGATAATACCAGAGGCATATCCCAGATCCTCAGCAGTCGGGGAGGCGCTGAGTTTGGCCAACAGCACATAAGAACTGATCTCCACTGACAGGGAGGCTGATGTTTCTGCTGCTGTCTGAGACCAGTAGAGGAAACCTCCTACAAACACAATAACAGTCACAGTGATGCTAATAAAGCCTGAATGATGTCCTGCTTAAGGATGACCCACCTTCCCTCACTGCAACTGTGTCTAAGTGCTGCAGAAGGTGAGCTCGGGTCTCCACGTCTCCTGCCAGAGTGAACACATAGGCCAGCAGAGCTGTAGTGTAGGTGTTGCTCAGGTCACTGAGAGACTCCTTGAGACAAGCCAGGCTCTTGTTCATCACAGGATCCTTTAAACGATCACAACAAAGAACTTTAATGGACAAACAGAAATCTTCTTTCATTAAACCCAGTGTGAGAAGAATAGGAGGCAGAGTTCCTGATTCAGTCACTCAAAACATCAGCGTGATAACAGAAAACACAGCAATTAGAGGAAAGTACAGATCAAGCAAAGAGTGGAGCAATCTTCTAGTAGTATTTACAATATAAAGAACATATTGAAAAAACACTGTACAGGTTGGGTGGTGATACAAGTCCTTGCTGGTGAGAGTTCAGGTATGTGGATGACACCTGGGTGAAAATCAAATCTCAGGACGTTCCACAATTCACGGATCACATTAACTCGGTGGACCGACACATCAAATTCACCAGGGAGGATATGAAAAGTGTCAGGTTAGCCTTCTTAGACTGTGAGATTTCCATCAGTAATGGGGGACATCTAAAAGCTGACATGTACCGTAAACCTAAGCTCCAGCCTATCCAGGAGAGAAGGACAACCGCTGCCTAAGTGAAAACTTGTAGTGATCCCGTACGTGTCAGAAGTATCAGAACAGCTGAGGCACATTTTTTTCTAAACACTGTGTCTCTGTGGCTTTTAAACCCCAAAACACGCTGCGCCAAAAATATGTCCACCCCGACACAAACAGAGTAACATAGTGTACGGTGTTAAGTTCCAGGAGGATTGCCAGGATTTATACATCGGGGAAATCGAACAACCTCTGGCTAAGAGGACGGCACAACACAGAAGAGCCACCTCGTCAGGCCAGGACTCTGCAGTCTATTCACACCTACAGGCCAGTGGACACTCTTTCCATGATGAGGATGTAACATCCTGGACAGGGAGGAATGCTGGTTTGAGTGTAGGGTCAAGGAGGCCATTTACGTGAAAAGGGAAAGACCATCTCTGAATCAAGGAGGGGCCTAAGGGTACATCTTTCGCCATCTCACAATGCTGTGATTGCAGCCATTCCCCAACTCTCTGTGAGTGGTACTCATGGTCATTGATCAGTGGTCTTTGATCAGTGGGTTTTGGTCAGTGGTTGTTGATCAATGGCCATGAGAATTTGCATAATTACAATTAAGGAACTGACCTCCCAGCCCATTGTTTCTTCAGTGGGCTGGTTTCAGTCATTATGTTTCAGTCATTATGCAAATGTACTGTTTATAAGATTGAAACCTGCAGTCAGCTGAGACTGAAGAAGTCACTTGGATGAGTGACGAAACGTTTCTCCCACTGAAAATGTCCAGATGAACAGAATCAACTTTTTGGGGTATATGTAATATATATATTAGATTGTATATTATATTGTTGGTTTATACACTTTTGTGTATGTATGTATATATGCATACCAGCTCGGACGTCGCCCGGATCAACTACTGGAACAAGAAGGCATTGGTGGGCAAGAGATGAAAATAGGGCGCTGTTGGAATGCTACTATGCAAGTAACCCTGGCGGAAGGGGTTACATGAAGAGGATGAGGGACCTATGGAATCTTCGATACCCAACATCCACATTGACGGCAAAACAACTAATAGCTCATTGTTCCAACATTCGAAAGAAGGGTATTGCTCTCACAGCTAGAGATTGACGAGGTGCAACACAAATGCTACGGACGACAGGTCAAGGGGGAGATGTCATCACCTCCACCCGAGATTTGTACCAAGCCCCAAGTGCTATAGTGCGAGAGGAACTGACCTGAAAGATAGGATCATGGCAACACTTGAAACCTGGATCCCCCGTAGCTGGTTACCAAGATGTGAAGATCTGCTAGATGATGTAAATGCGATACCTACAGCCACGATTATCGAGACTAACAAGCTGATCTACAGTACAGCAGCAGTGATCAGAGAGATGCTTGGCTACAGGTTGAACAGCCACAAGAAGGAGACTAGAGGCTAAGATCAAGGAGGGAGGTTAGCCAACTATCGGAGCTGCAGAAAGGTTTGACAAAGACGGTGCCCAAGAAGAAGTATAGCAAGCTGTCCATGGAAACTGCCAAGCAACGACTAACAGCCTTGGCCTGCACCTTGCCATACACTAGTATGGCTCATGTCTACTGGTGGAAGAAGCTGACTGGCAGCACAAGTGAACCAGCTGTTAGGTGACGAGAGACACCCAGAATGGCTAACCATAGGCCAGACAGTCCTGAAGGAATCGGTCCCATTGGTCCCATCCAACTACTGACCAATAACCTGCCTCAATAACACATGGAAGCTCCTGTCAGGCATCATAGCGGCTAAGATGAACAGGCACATGTTTCTGTGACCCACTCATTGGCAAGAATACCAGAGGTGCAAAACACCAGCTACTGGTAACAATCAGCCGAGACTGCCTGGATTGATTACAAGAGGGTCTATGACTTAATGCCCCACAGCTGGATCCTGGAATGCCTAGACCTGTACAAGATCAACAGGACTCTAAGAGCCTTCATCAAGAACTCAATGGGGATGTGGCATACAACACTAGAGGCCAACTTCAAGCCCATAGCACAATCACCATTTACCAAGGAGATGCTCTGTCCCTACGGATACTGACTACAGAATGAAGCAGTTGTCAGCCATCTCCTGTACATGGATGACATCAAGCTGTATGCCAAGAGTGAACGAGACATCGATTCACTGATCCACACCACCAGGATATACAGCAACGACATTGGAATATCATTTGGACTGCAGAAGTGTAGTCGGATGATAACAAAGAGTCAGAACTGAGGGAATCGAACTACCTCAAGGCAAAATTGCAGACATAGAGGACAGCTACAAGTACTCCAACAGGCAAACAGGAACCCCAAAGAGGCTGCTGGGAAAGCTGCTACCACCAAGCACCTGCAGAGGGTCAGGCAAATCCTGAGGAGTCAGCTGAATGTTAGGACAGGATGCGGCCTATCAAAACTTACGCCCTGCTCATCATCAGGTACCCTGCTGGGATAATAAGCTGGCAAAAGGAGGAGATAGAAGCCACTGACATCAAGACAAGAAACTTCCTGACCATGCATGGAGGGTTTCACCCCAAGTCCAGCATGCTAAATGAAAGGAAGGAGGCCAGGGACTGGTGAGTGTCAGCACCACATTCCATATGAAACAACGAATATCCACGAGTACGAGGAAGATGGTCCCAACTGACAGCGTGCTCAGTGAATACCTCAGGCAGCAGAAACCCAAGAAAGAGGAGGGAGACGAGGAACCATCATGGAAGGACAGGCCCCTGCACGGTATGTACCACCGGCAGATAGAGGAAGTAGATGATACCCAAAAATCCTACCAGTGGCTGGACAAAGCTAGATTGAAAGACAGCACAGAGGCACTAATCATAGCAGAACACGAACAAGCTCTGAGTACAAGATCCATAGAGGCTGGGGTCTATCACACCAGGCAAGACCCCAGGTGCAGGCTGTGTAAAGATGCCCCTGAGACAATCCAGCACATAACAGCAGGGTGCTAGACTGCTGGTTAAACCTAACTCCATGGCTCAGCAGCACAAACTCTACTCCTTTTTTGTTTAATAACTTGATATTCTTTGAGTCTACTCACATGTTGGGATGTATTCATTTCCAAAAAGGCAGCAGTAACGTACGCAGTGAGAGTCACTTCATCAGATACACCACCCTGTCAACAGAAGACATCATAGACACTTTATCATCGATGCACCAACATTCAGGGATATGAAGTCATGAAAATGATTTTCAGCTGCATGTGGTTTTAGTATCATGAATGTCTTGATGCATGTTCAAACATCCAGCTAAAGAGATGAACAGGAAGTTGATTTTGTTCATCTGGACATTGTATTTCCAGTGAGATGGATGTTTCTTCACCTCGGGTTTCCCCAACCTTATAAACAGTTTGTGTAGTCATCTACTAATCAGAAGGTTGGTGGTTTGATTCCCAGCTGCTCCAGCCTGCATGCTAAATATTTGTGGGCAAGATACTAATCCCAAGTTGGTCTCTAGTGCATACTTTGTATTTTGTATAAATATGTGTGAATGCTAGATAGAAGGCAGTGCTGGTGTGAATGGAACAAGATGAAGGGAAATTAGTTCTTAAATAAAATGATAGAATATACTATTAATAAAATTTGTTGAATCCAGACTGGAGGCTGTTTCCACAGTCTAACAGCAAAGAACTGCAGGTTACCTTCATTCCGTTGTGGAAGAGTTTCCCAGACTTTTCAAAACAGCCATTTTCTTGTTGTTTATGTTGCAGCCAGGTCTTAGACTCTTCGATCTTTCTGGGATCAATAAAGACGAAAGACTGAGCTTTGGCAAAACTTCTTACCACAAACGCAGTTAGCCTGACGGAAAGAAAACAACACTTACACGTCTTACAACGATGGAAATGTTTGGCTGTGAGGTCACATTAGGAGAAAGAAATACTGATCATTTTGAAAATAAAGTTGAAATTTCAAGATTAAATTTGAAAATGTATTTTGAGACAAAAGCAGAAATGTGGATATCACAGTTATTTCAGGACAAACTGCCACGGTTGCTTTACCCTCTGAATTAGTGAAATCGTACTTCAGACTCAGTTTTAGTAACAAGGAAGGAACTGATGTCACTTGTAGCAATAAACACAGCGTGGCAGTAAGTATAAGTACACTGAAAAGCAGAAAGTGGTGCAGAAAGCTGCATGTGGTTAGATTTGTATAAAAGGAAATGGCTGCTAATGTACAGATGCAAGGATACCGATGGTTCCACGCTCGTGGAATAAAGAGGATCTGTGCTGTATCACAAGACGACTGCTTTATTTCACTACATCTACTCAAGGCCTTTTATACAGGGTATAGCAGTCGTTTGAAACAACAACTGTAATCATTTCAACTGTTTTCTTAGATTTGAATTTGACTTTTTTTACAAAACAGTATTAAGACTTTATTATTGAAATACTATTTAGACTTTTTTTTAAAGTAGAATTACAACTTTAATCTTTAAAATTCGACTTTATTCTAATAATGATCAATAACATTTTTTATGTGGCTCTAATACTCCTTCCTACCTACTAAATTACACACTGTTAACCAAAAGGTATTGTTAATGTTAGCTTAGTCAAAGGATTAAATGGAGAATTATTTTAAGTATTAGAGGTAGACATGTTTATGTTATTAATGGGTAGTCAAACTTCAAGAAACGTCTTCTGTTTGGTGGGATATTTAAAAACCAGTGTAACCTCTCTGGTTTATGACATGTTTGATCAGTGATGTTCTCACCAAGTGTTTCCTGGTCCTGTTCCAAATGTGGTGTAAGCACCGTCAGCACTTTTGTAGTTGAGCTGTCTTTGGTATCCTGTAACAACAGAGACATTGATCGAGACATTGTTGCTATGGTGATGATTGGACTCCATTTGTTTATGGATCTGCATGTGTACATTGAGATTTGGGAAATTCAATGACTCTTGCTGACAGATGAGGAAAATGACACATTTGACCAAAAGCTGTGGCTAATGTTCTGCCTCCTGTCGGCTTGTTTCTTGAACCGTGTGTGTTGAAGTGATTACAATGATTTCCTTCTTAGAGGAAACAGTAAAAACTTGCCACTGGTGAGGAAGTTAGTAGCTTTTTCCATGATGGCTGCGGTGAGCTGCTGTGTGCCTTTCAGGTAGTGGAGGATGTAGATGTTGGGGGCCAGGAGAGCCATGTTCTGCTCCCCACATCCATACGGCATCTGCAGCAATCCATCCAGGTTCTTCAGCGCCCGGCCGAGGATGTCACCTGATCAAAAACACTGATTCACTAAAACTAACAAAACTAGCGTAAAACAACTTTGTATTATTGGGCAAAGATAACCTGAATACTTCAATATGCAATTTTAAATGATGATTTCATTTGCTGAGTGAAAAAACATCCAAACTGAATATCGTAGATTGACTGTGATTAACCAAATATTTCTGGGAAGACTGAGTTTCATTTCACCAACAGGACCCAGACCTGATTAAGGCCAGACCTGCTGGATCAAGAAATCACTCAAGTACAATCTGTTTGACAAAGGGAAGCAGGCTAAAAGATGTCAAAAAGAAACACGTCATTGCCATGACCAAAAGAAATTCAAAAATAGGCAAGAAGTCTTGAGATCTATCAGTTTGGACAGGGTTAAAAAACAATTTCTACAGCTTTGGAACACCAGTGCACCATGTTGGAACCCATTATCCACAAACTGAGAAAACTAGAAAAGATGTGGCCGAAATTACTCCATTAGCACATCGACGACTCACCGAAAAAGTCAAACGAATCCCAACAACACCCAGAACTGAAGGCCTTGCCTTCCTCTGTAAAGGTCAGAGTTTACGATTCAACAATACAAAGGAGACGGGGCAAAAACAGCATTCATGGACAAAACCTCTGCTGACCAAAAAGAACACAAAAGCTTATCTCACATTTGTCAAAAAAACATCTCCATGCTCCACAAGATATTTGGGAGAATATTATATGGACTGAAGAGAAAAAGTTTTGAGTTTTGTTGCATTTGGCTTAAAAGTGACGCATCATTTCATAGAAAGAACATCATACCAACATGGTGGCAGTGTTGGGGAGTAACGGAATACATGTACCGCCGTTACGTATTTAAAATACAAAATATGAGTAACTGTATTCCGTTACAGTTACCGTTTAAAAAAGTGGTATTTAGAATACAGTTACTTTGCTGAAATAAATGGATTACACGGCGGTACTTCCCTGTTTCATATTGTGGCGGGTCAGGACTGTTTGGGTTTTGTTTGACAGCTACGTTCTGTTGTTCCAGGCGGCAGCGTTACGGTTGCCATGGTTACAGGGTGCTGCTCTCTCTGCGTGTTTCCTGGGTGAGAGAGGCCTTTTTGTTGCTGTTGTGCTAAGCTAACAGGCAGAATGCTACAGGTATAGCTCTAAAGAATGTAGCATCATGGGCAGTGTAGTCCGTGCTGCAGGGAGAATGGACTGCCATACCTGTATGTGTCTGTGAGCGAGGGAGGGAGAAAAAGGAAAAGTACGAGCTGTCATCGAGCAAAAACGGGAGCTGGAAGCATGTAAATATAATAATAACCACTGCAGCCAAGAAGAGTGCCTGACGAGCCCAGTTGTAAGTAAGCTATTAAGACTCGACTGTACACCGTGTTCGTGTTTTCCTCCGAAACAATAAGTTCCGTTGGAGCAGCCTTTCAACGCCTCTCTCTGTCTCTCGCAAGCAAAGTTGACCCAGACAACAAAGTAAAGCTATTTTTCGGCTACGAGCCGACACAGAACCCACCGTATTAGCCAGAGGTCCCTTTACTACGGTTCGGAGCCGCGGACCTTCAGTAACAGTAATAAATCACAGCAATAGTACATTCACGTAGTTGTAAACAGCATGATAATATATTAAGTAATCCAAAGTATTCAGAATACGTTACTCTCATTGAGTAACGTAACGGAATACGTTACAGAATACATTTTGGGGCATGTATTCTGTAATCTGTAATGGAATACATTTTAAAAGTAACCTTCCCAACACTACATGGTGGTAGCAGTGTGATGCTCTGGGGCTGTCTGCGGCTCAGCTGCAGGGGAGGGGTGGGGCATTGGGTTCAGGCGGTTAGCGACGGAGGAGTCTGGTTAAGGCATGAAAACTCGCTCTGTCTCTTTCTTTCGCTCGCCCGCTTTCCGTCACTAAAAATGCCGTTCTCCCTAAATAACCAAGTGTCACATGTTGCCATATCATTTTTTGATGGACTGACATGGTAAACTCTAACACCAATAGGGAAGGGGTGTTTTTTATTTTTATTTTTTCACTCGAAGCAGAGAGTGTTTGCTAGCGCTGTCTGTAGAAAACGCAGTTTTTACCGTCCTTCCTGCTGTAAACACCACTGTTTTGTAAAGAATAAAACATTATGTGTATTTTTTATCATAACTCTGGTTTTACGTGGTCCATCGACACAATTCAAAAACTGGTATATAGTTTGAAGTCCGTTACTTTCGACCAACAAAACAACCTGAAGAGCCGGTTGGGTGCTGAAAGTCCCGGCTCTTTTTAATGAGCCGAGCCGAAAGAGCCGGTTCTCCAAAAAGAGAAAGAAATCGCATCACTATCTTGTAGCTGTGTCATCTTAAATTGGTCATGTGATTTTGACATGCCAGGTGCGTCAGTCGACCCCAGAGGGTTAAGATGGAAAATGATCCAGAACGCCAGAAAGTGGCCGAGTCAAAATCTGGACTTAAATCCTACTGACATGATTCTGCGTGACCAGAACGATTGCGCTGGAAAACCCTCTGGTGTGACTGGGCCTGAACTCAGCGTTTCAAAAAACACTTATGACAAAAGCTAGACTGCAGTTCTTCCTGCAAAGAAAGGCACAAACAGCCTTTTTGGGGTCCATTTATTTTTCACACAAGGCCGGGAAGATGTGGGTCTATTTATAAATGAAATCATCTTTTAAAAGCTGAATACGGTTTTTACTTTTACTTGAACATGATGTCTCTTATTTTCTGTTGTTTTAGTAATTTGCCTTTTTAACAAAGCTTTAACCTGCCATATTTTTATTTGGCTGAACCAAAATTGAGATGAAATCATGAGGTTTACCCAGGACTGATACAGAAGTGCGGGCAGATCCTTCAATCACATTCTCAGGCAGATGTATCTCTGCTTCCTCCGTCAGCGGGCTTCCTGTGTACAGACACAACAAACGTCCAATCAGGAAGTCACAACTACAACAGAGTTACTGTGCAAAGTCACCAGGTGGCCTGATCTTCAGCACATATCGTTACATTCTGTGAAAGTAAAAGATGAATATTTGGCACATTTTATGTACACAGTGCACTCCACTGCTAACTTTGAGCATTCAGGTCATTTCTTTATTTAAACTTTGTGACTGATGGAAATCACACCGACCTTTTGGACAAAGAAGCCAGTTGTACGTCTTTGTCATCTCAGTTCCCTCAGCCTGAGGAAAAGTATCTTTAAAATGAGTAACAATTTAAATTTTATGAGTAAAAATGTTTTTCTCATCTTGTATTTATGACACTGACCTTCACTATGAGAGATTTGGTGACCACGTCGATGCGACCTCTGTCTGGTACGCTCACAACCTCATTATCGCATGACACATGGGACGCTACGGCCTCAGCAGACACAGTCACATTCACAGCCCCTAAAAGCAGCAGCACAGGTCACCTTCTTTATCTCTCCATTAAAATAAAGGTTCCTGAGGTTATTTTACAGATTTTGTAGAAACTAGAAGGAAATGTGTTGGGACAAAAGGAGGCAGTTAACTGTGATCACACTAGATCTAAATCTAGATCTCTAGATGTAATGTTGGTTCTAAATCGAAGGTAAGATCAATTATAATTGGAAATTTTACTGCATCAGGCATGAAAAGCAGGAGCTGAAAAAAACAGTCCAAAATGATGTCAGGGTTGCTGCTGAGTCCTGCTGGAGGCCAAAGTACTGCAAATCATAAGGTCTAATTAAGATTAAGAAGAAATCATTTGCATGGCAATTTAACTGCAAACAGTCTGTTCTAATCTGGGGAGCTGGTGCAGCCGAAGATAGCGTAGGCCCCGCTAGCTGTTCCCCGGCAGACCCCAAGCAGCTGGGGAAAGAGGGCGGCTGGGTAACGGTGAGGAGGAAGCATAGTCCTAAACAGAAGCCCCAGGTACACCACCAACCCGTTCATGTGTCTAACCGTTTTTCCCCACTCGGTGACACACCCGCTGGGGGTCAAACTCTGGTAATTGGTGATTCTGTTCTCAGACATGTGAAGCTAGAGACACCGGCAACCATAGTCAATTGTCTTCCAGGGGCCAGAGCAGGCGACATTGAAGGAAATTTAAAACTGCTGGCTAAGGGTAAACGTAAATTCAGTAAAATCATAATTCACGTCGGCAGTAATGACACCCGGTTACGCCAATCGGAGGTCACTAAAATCAATATTGAATCGGTGTGCAACTTTGCCAAAACAATGTCGGACTCTGTAGTTTTCTCTGGTCCCCTCCCCAATCAGACCAGGAGTGACATGTTTAGCCGCATGTTCTCCTTAAATTGCTGGCTGTCTGAGTGGTGTCCCAGAAATGATGTGGGCTTCATAGATAATTGGCAAACCTTCTGGAGGAAACTTGGTCTTGTTAGGAGAGACGGCATCCATCCCACTTTGGATGGAGCAGCTCTCATTTCTAGAAATATCGACAAATTTATTAAACCCCTCAAAACATGACTATCCAGAGTTGGGACCAGGAAGCAGAGTTGCAGTCTTACACGCCTCTCTGCAGCTTCTCTCCTCCTGCTACCCCCCCAAAAACCCATCTCCATAGAGACTGTGTCTGCTTCCAAAAAGACAAAAAACAAACTAAAAACCAGCAACAAACAACTTAAACAATCACAAAGAAAGAACAATACAGTATCCACATCTGAACCAAAGAGTAAAACAGTGAAATGTGGATTATTAAATATTAGGTCTCTCTCCTCCAAGTCTCTGTTAGTACATGACTTAATAATTGATCAACAAATTGATTTACTCTGCCTTACAGAAACCTGGTTGCAGCAGGATGATTATGTTAGTTTAAATGAATCAACACCCCCGAGTCATTCTAACTACCAGAAATCTCGAAGCACAGGTCGAGGGGGCGGTGTGGCAGCAATTTTTCACACCAGTCTATTAATTAATGAAAGACCAAGACAGACTTTTAATTCATTTGAAAGCCTGATGCTTAACATTGCCCACCCCAGCTGTGAAACTCAGAAACCAGTCTTACTTGTTATCATCTATCGTCCACCTGGGCCTTACACAGAGTTTCTGTCTGATTTCTCAGACTTTATATCTAATTTAGTTCTGAGCTCAGATAAAATAATTATTGTGGGTGATTTTAACATCCATGTTGATGCTAAAAATGACAGCCTCAACATGGCATTTAATCTGTTGTTAGACTCAATTGGTTTCTCTCAAAATGTAAAAGAACCCACCCACCACTTTAATCACACTCTAGATCTTGTTTTAACATATGGCATAGAAACTGAACATTTAACAGTGTTTCCTGAAAACCCTCTCCTGTCTGATCATTTCTTGATAACATTTACATTTACAATAATTGATTACGCAGCAGTGGAGAGTGGACTTTATCAAAGTAGATGTCTTTCTGAAAGCGCTGTAACTAAGTTTAAGAATATAATCCAGCCACTGTTATCATCGTCAATGCCCTGTACCAACACAGAGCAGAGCAGCTATCTGAACGCTACCCCAACAGAGGTCGATTATCTTGTTAATAATTTCACCTCCTCACTACGTACGACTCTGGATACTGTAGCTCCAGTGAAAACTAAGGTCTCTAATCAGAAGTACCTGACCCCGTGGTATAATTCTCAAACACGTACCCTAAAGCAGATGACTCGTAATCTGGAGAGGAAATGGCGTGTCACAAATTCAGAGGATCATCATTTAGCCTGGAGAAATAGTTTGTTGCTTTATAAGAAAGCCCTCCGCAAAGCCAGAACAGCTTACTACTCATCACTGATTGAAGAAAATAAGAACAACCCCAGGTTTCTCTTCAGCACTGTAGCCAGGCTGACAAAAAGTCAGAGCTCTTTTGAGCCAACCATCCCTTTAACGTTAACTAGTGATGACTTCATGAACTTCTTCACAAATAAAATTTTTATCATTAGAGAAAAAATTACCAATAATCATCCCACAGATGTAATATTATCTACAGCTACTCTTAGTACCATTGATGTTAAGTTAGACTCTTTTTCCCCAATCGATCTTTCTGAGTTAACTTCAATAATTACTTCCTCCAAACCATCAACGTGTCTTTTAGACCCCATTCCTACAAAACTGCTCAAAGAAGTCCTGCCATTGATTAATTCTTCGATCTTATATATGATCAACCTATCTCTAATAATCGGCTATGTACCACAGGCCTTCAAGGTGGCTGCAGTTAAACCTTTACTCAAAAAGCCATCTCTAGACCCAGCAGTCTTAGCTAATTATAGGCCAATCTCCAACCTTCCTTTCATATCAAAAATCCTTGAAAGAGTAGTTGTCAAACAGCTAACAGATCATCTGCAGAGGAATGGTTTATTTGAAGAGTTTCAGTCAGGTTTCAGAGTTCATCACAGCACAGAAACAGCTTTAGTGAAGGTTACAAATGATCTTCTTATGGCCTCTGACAGTGGACTCCTCTCTGTGCTTGTCCTTCTTGACCTTAGTGCAGCATTCGATACTGTTGACCATAATATCCTATTAGAGCGATTAGAACATGCTGTAGGTATTACAGGTATTGCACTGCAGTGGTTTGTATCATATCTATCTAATAGACTCCAATTTGTGCATGTAAATGGAGAGTCCTCTTCACACACTGAGGTTAATTATGGAGTTCCACAGGGTTCAGTGCTAGGACAAATTCTGTTTACATTATACATGCTTCCCCTAGGCAGCATCATTAGAAGACATAGCATACATTTTCACTGCTATGCAGATGACACCCAGCTCTATCTGTCCATGAAGCCAGATAACACACACCAATTAGTTAAACTGCAGGAATGTCTTAAAGACATAAAGACTTGGATGGCCACTAACTTTCTGCTTCTTAACTCAGATAAAACTGAGGTCATTGTACTCGGCGCTGAAAAGCTTAGAAATATGGTATCTAACTAGATTCTTACTCTGGATGGCATTACCTTGGCCTCCAGTAACACTGTGAGGAACCTTGGAGTCATTTTTGACCAGGATATGTCCTTCAACGCACATATTAAACAAATATGTAAGACTGCGTTCTTCCATTTGCGCAACATCTCTAAAATTAGAAATATCCTGTCTCAGAGTGACGCTGAAAAACTAGTTCATGCATTTATTACTTCCAGGCTGGACTACTGCAATTCATTATTATCAGGATGTCCAAAAAACTCACTGAAAAGCCTTCAGTTAATCCAAAATGCTGCAGCAAGAGTCCTGACAGGGACTAGAAAGAGAGAGCATATTTCTCCTGTTTTGGCTTCCCTTCATTGGCTTCCTGTTAAATCCAGAATTGAATTCAAAATCCTGCTCCTCACATACAAGGTCTTAAATAATCAGGCCCCATCTTATCTTAATGACCTTGTAGTACCATATCACCCTATTAGAGCACTTCGCTCTCGCTCTGCAGGCCTACTTGTTGTTCCTAGAGTATTTAAAAGTAGAATGGGAGGGAGAGCCTTCAGTTTTCAGGCCCCTCTTCTGTGGAACCAGCTTCCAGTTTGGATTCGGGAGACAGACACTATCTCTACTTTTAAGATTAGGCTTAAAACTTTCCTTTTTGCTAAAGCATATAGTTAGGGCTGGACCAGGTGACCCTGAATCCTCCCTTAGTTATGCTGCAATAGATGTAGGCTGTCGGGGGATTCCCATGATGCATTGAGTTTTTCCTTTCCAGTCACCTTTCTCACTCACTATGTGTTAACAGACCTCTCTGTATTGAATCATATCTGTTATTAATCTCTGTCTCTCTTCCACAGCATGTCTTTTATCCTGTCTTCCTTCTCTCACCCCAACCGGTCGCAGCAGATGGCCCCGCCCCTCCCTGAGCCTGGTTCTGCCGGAGGTTTCTTCCTGTTAAAAGGGAGTTTTTCCTTCCCACTGTCGCCAAAGTGCTTGCTCATAGGGGGTCATATGATTGTTGGGCTTTTCTCTGTATCTATGAAGCGCCTTGAGGCGACATTTGTTGTGATTTGGCGCTATATAAATAAAATTGAATTGAATTGAATTGAATTCTAATGATATGTCCAAGGGAAGCATGCATAATGAATTGAAAGGAAGGTTTCAAAATGACTTATCATTGGCTAAGACAGCTGCATTAAGTAAAGCATGAGGATGGAGGCAGCTGCTACCCTCAGACTGGAGGTATAGACATTCTGCCCCACTCCCTACAACCCCCACGTTTAGCCTTCTAAACACAGGGGTTATATTCTTGCTTTACCTCGATTTGCAGCTGGATTGGACTGTCTACATGTCCTAGCTCTACACTGCACACTCACTGTGGTCTAATGCACACACAGCTTTCTAAATTCCATGAATATAGCTTATTGGGTCTCAGATTCTCTCATTTCATTATGATAACTTATATTTCTGCAGTATTTCTCACATAGCGTTTTTATAATTGCTCTTTAATGTTTTAATCTCCATTTATTCTATTTAGCCATCTTATGTGGATTCTTTTTAAGTCACTTCCTGAGAGTTCACTTCCTGCTTCTGGGTCCTGCACTTGGGTCGTACTCAGCCTGCCACACAGCGGTTTCCTGGCAGTGTGGAGGACCAAAGCCTGATCCTCACCTAAGGCTGTTGGGATCATGGTCCACCTGAGGGTCTTGCGCTCGTTGGCACACAAACAGGAAGTGTACAGATCACCAGAGAGAGGCGTGAGGGTGTAATCTGAGGACGGCCCAGGAGTGACAGTAACCTGTACGAGGAACACAGACATGGCTACATTTAAACCTGAGTTCAAATGTGAACACATTTTTTAAGCATCTAAACAAATGCACAAGTTTGATGTTATGAACTCATGATCAAAGTAGACCTTCATTTTACTTGGATACTTTAATCAGGCCCTTCCTAATCGTTTCCCTCCATCTGTTTTCTTACAGCCTCCACACTAAACTCTGTTCTACAAGGTGCATGAGCGCACAAAGAAAGCTAGAGGAGGGTTGGTAGTGTAAAGACATGTGATTGGGCAATCTGGTGTCTGTGCTTGCAGGTGAGCTTGTAGGTGTTGGTGAGCAGGGGCCTTTCAAGAACGGCCTGCATCCTGCATGGTTATATTGCCAAAGAAAAAATATTTTCTATCGTATTTTAATAACTATGATATATAATTTGCTTAGAAAGTCATGTTTTAAGTATGGTTTTCCTTGGCTATGAACAGAAATGTATCTAAACACTTTAATCATTCATTACCATGATGCAGCTGGTCAGGTAGTTAAAGACAGTCGCCCTCAGTTCAAAGTGCTCCCCCCGGATGATGGAGTAGGGCATGGTGAGTTCAAGGAAGAAAGGTTGGAAGACTTTCATTTCTTTACGAGGAGCCAAACCAAAACCCTGAGAGGACAAACAGAAAGCCTCCGTCTCCCAGGTGGTGATGGTGTCTGGGACAGTCAGGGACACGCCCCTTTTCCCATCGTCTCTGAAGCAGCAGATACACACAAACACATTCTGTAACATAATCAAACATGTTTTTGTGTCTGTAAATTACTTGTATAACAGTGTAGTTACATCCTGCAGTGTGAATTACTTGTTTATGTTGCATTGACAAAGTAAAAGAGCTCCACGCTGCTGATGACAGTGAAATAATATTGTCAATAGAAAATTGTACTTAGTAGTCAGTATAATCTTTTAATAATATAAGTTTACATATGGTAGTGATAGGATGTGCGATCCTTAATAGTCTGCAAAAGCTTTGTGTGCATTCCAGAGTGCTCTGGCATTCACACCCACATCCTGGGAGCATGGGAGAGGTCGTACCTGCTCTTATTGTTTTACGGTAGGATTAACGTAGCTATGTCAGTTTTAGTCTAAGTGCCCTTTTTACATATAGATGAACTGTTGGATTTTCGTTTAAGTTTATGTGGTCACACTCTGACACACACACACACATATACACCTCTACATTCCAATGTAAGGAACAAACACCCTCTGATGTATAAATAAAGACCAGGGCAGTCTCAGAGCTGCGAGTCTCTGAGCCCTCGCTCTCTCGTGCGAGCGCTCTGGTGACTGCCCTTGCTAGCAAGAAAACTTGTGTGTTTCTCCTCTCTGGTTCTCTGCTGAAGAAGTGTTTTAGAATACATCTCTTAACAAATATATCCCACAAAACTTTAAATATGACAAAACATCGGCCTGAAGCATCAAAACATGCTTAAGAAAAAAGCTCACAATTATTCTATTTTCATGTTTTTCATGTGTGCAAAGACACAGCAGAAAGTTCACATGGGTTTCTAAATGTGATCGTATAAACTTTTTAAAAAATGTAATATCCACCAGATCTCTTCACAACAGATACTTACCCAACTTCCACCAGATCCCAGATCCAAGTCTCAGGGAAGAAAGAGCGAACTGTCTCTATTAGTGGAGGAAGCTGCCCAGCAGATCCCACACCAGGCATACCTCGCTGAAGAGAACCCTCTCCTAACCGGGGAGCCATAGCTAAATAAAAAAAGAAAAATCAATTTCCTGTTTTCTTTTTGGTAAATACAAAGCAAAATGTATAGCCAGACACAACACAAACAAGCCAATGATTCACCATAGTAGACATGATGAGAGTGTTCATGGTAGACTTTTCCTTTGAACTTGACGCATGAAGGCAATCGAAAAAGCAAGTTTGTTGCCATCTTCAGTCCGACTTTCTAGATATTTCAGCAGCACACAAAGATCAGCAAAAACTGGTGCAACAACAAAAACTATTGTATTTACGTTTTGTTTGACGGACTCACAGGTATACATGTATTTTACCTGGAAAACTGCATAGGCGTCATTTTGCTCTTGTCTGCGGTACGGTGAAACATATCTTTTTGGTCTCACATTAAGGCATTCTGTAGCATCATCAACCTCATACGGGATACCTGAGGATTTCTTGAGTGGGAGCAAGTCAAATATCTGAAAAGAAAAGTACAGTTCAGCAAAACCTCCAAACCTTTTTAGTCCTATGAAGTTTTGACTGATCTATCATGATCATGGTCACATTTGGTCCACATAATTGTAAACTCTTAAATGAAGTACTGGTGTAAATACTAGAACCGATTAGGTTCAAATGAACTGCTAGATTATCTAAGAAGGGTTCTTAAAAAATAAATAAATAAAAATGAAGTCAGCAGTAAGCCTCCACAGATATGAGGTGTTGTAGTTGAGGTGTTGTAGTTGAGGGATCTTACAGAAGTTGTACAATTTCTCTATAAACTGTTCGTTCTTAGTGACTTATATGGTAAGTGTTCTCCATTTGAAACTGTCTCTGTAGCTCCTTTACCTCACCAAGTCTCACTTTTTCCAGGTTTTGCTGTATGTTTAACATCAACAAACACTCGTGTATTTGAGCAGTTTCGATGTAAAGTTGAAGTCTTCTCAATAAAGTAGACACTGACTGGCAGGTGATACATTTACCTGACTGTCATCACAGACACATGCATTTGTATTATTTCTATACTAGTTTGCTTTAAGACAAACTCAGCATTTGACTGTTTAAAACCGTTGAATGTATGACTGCCCAAAGAATACTTATCAGGACACAAGTACCAGAGCGAAGGCCTGAGCTTTTGGTAAGTCACGACACTACGGGCTCTGGAAATAAGGGATGTGTCCACCTCACTGGTGTTAATATCAGCAGTTACCTTATCTGCATCCAGAGTCTTCCCAGGCTCCTTGATGAGAACGCTCTTGTCGATGGCGCTCACACCACACAGAGAACGTGGCAGGGCCGTCACCTGCATGTTGGTCTCTTCACCTGGGACGGCTGAAGACGGTGAAAACTCCACTGACACCTGACACACACAAAATACCCGTAGAAGTTTAGTGACTGTGATAACTCCCCACTCACTGCTGGCTAAATGAGCTGCTTCACTGTGGTGAGTGACAAATCATGAGTCCCATGAGATGGCTGCACACTACACTGGACACTGTATGAACACTGTGTCAGTGTTAGATAGGTAGGACTTGCATCATCATTGAAAAAGGTGCTTGTATAAATGGGAGTGAGTCCTCAGGTAGAGTAGAAACAGCTGTGGAACAACCAGTCCACAACAACCAGTATATGCTAGAAATCCTCAGGTGATTTAGCCAACTGAATTTGACTTTGAGTTGAACGACATGGCATGACTGCAGACACCAAACACACAGCACACCTCTAGAATTACACTCACCTTGTTGCTGAAGCATTTGTCAGTAGAGAAGTCAGCACTGTGGGCAATTACATCCTCACTTGGCAGGACGGCATAAGCCACAACCTGGAACTCTGGAGCCATCTCAGGAGACACTCTGACTTTAAAGGACACCTGGCCCTCATTCACTGAAACACAGGTCCAAACATACATCCACAGATCAACAAAACAGACCAACGTCAATGCTTGGCTGTGGCATATGTGGAAATATGGAAATTTTACCTGATCTATCTTGCACTTGAACCTGTTCTTGTCCTTGCATGGTGACAGCTCCTCTGGACAACACCTGGAAGACAGAAATCATTTAAAAACAAGAATGAACTAGCACTGATATCTGTGGACATCACTACCAGTGAAAGGTTTTCACACCTTTTAATTCAATGTGTTTGAATTAAAAGGTTAACAGACATCCAGATTCAAGGAGAAGCAAATTTAGATGTCATCAGCATAACAATGAAAGGGAATATTGTATTTAGTATTGTAGTATTTCCTAAATATAGGAATAAAAATAAAAAAGGCAGCGTGTATGAGGAGAACAGAGCTGGACCCCAAACAGAGCCCTGTGGCACACCACAACACACAGGGGCAGAGGAAGAGGGGCATTGCCCAATAGCAACAGAACATGAGCTCTCTGACAGGTTTGATTTAAACCATGATAAAACTGAGCCTTTAAGACCAACAACGTGTTTGAGTCTCCATACGAGAATGTTGTGATCAACTGTGTCAAAGGCAGCAGTCAGATCTAGAAGGACTAAAACAACACAACAACCTGAGTCTACAGTTATAAGAAGATCATTAAAAACTCGTAAAAGTGCAGTCTCAGGACGAGATTTAAAACCAGACTAGAATGCTTCACAAATGCCACAAACATCTAAAAAGGTCTGACATTGCTTGAAAACAACTTTTGCCAAAATTGTGGACATAAAAGAGAGTTTAGAAATTGGCCTGAAGTTAGAAAGAACATTAGGATCAAGATTTTTCTTCTTAACCGTTTAAGACCTACCATAGAACCAAGTCCGCAAGAGCTTATATTATATTTTTACATGTTGTAGTGCCATTTTTGGGAGCATTCCAAGTTGATATACATCAATAAAACCATTATAGTCCAAATTTTAATAATATGTCTGCATTAAGTGCATAGTAATTAACTAAGTAACTACAAAAAAAATTGAAAATCGTTTTTGTTTTTTTAACATATATTTCTGGTTAGAGAAATTTAAGAGGTTTATCCTTCAGAACTGTAAATACAAAAAAGTTGCCCAAAATAGTTTCCTACCACAGGAAATTTATTTTGTGAGTGTGACTATGAGTGTCTTCAGAGTTTTATTTTTGAAATACACCAATTTTCATATACTGCAGGAAAAACGAAAATAAATATTATGAAAAAACTTTTGTTTTGAGTTTGCAAGTGTTTTGGATTTTGCAAGTGTTTTGGATTTTGCAAGTGGTTTGGAGTTTGCAAGTGTTTTGGAGTTTGCAAGTGTTTTGGAGTTTGCAAGTGTTTTGGAGTTTGCAAGTGTTTTGGATTTTGCAAGTGGTTTGGAGTTTGCAAGTGGTTTCGAGTTTGCAAGTGTTTTGGAGTTTGCAAGTGTTTTGGAGTTTGCAAGTGTTTTGGAGTTTGCACGTGTTTTGGAGTTTGCAAGTGTTTTGGATTTTGCACGTGTTTTGGATTGTGCAAGTGCTTTGGAGTTTGCACGTGTTTTGGAGTTTGCAAGTGTTTTGGAGTTTGTACGTGCTTTGTCTCTAGGGGCCACCGTACTAAGCATCCCAGAAACGACACAGAAAGTCATAAAGTCAGACATAACTTTTAAAAACACCAGTATAGGCTCATAAGGCCCTGATGGTAAAAAACTACATTTCCGCAAAATGACATCACTTCCGGTTTTGGGCAGGTAATGGCGGACATGCAATAGTTCGTGCTGATGGACGTAGGAAGTGTTACAAACAGCTAATCTGATCGGCAAAATGTGTTTCTGGAATATTATGTTTTTGTTGCTGCAAGCGCTTTTTATGCAGTTTTCTCAAAGCCATATGTGGAAGGAAACTGTGACCGAGGACAAGCTGATGGCATAATATGTGAGTACAACTCCTCCGGTTTCATATGCAAAAAGAATTATTGCGCTAGCTTACGTGGTTGTAGAGCTACCGGGATTTAAAAATAGTTACGCAAAATGGAGCGTGCCCACTCCCACCGGATTTAAAGGGTTAATAATGCCTCTGATGTCTTTTATGTTGTGAGATTTGAAGATTCGTGTGCTGAGGTGTTTTTTCTGTTCTCAAACCAATCTCCCTTTAAGGGCTCAGTCTGGGTGGGTCTTTTTTCTCCTAGTCTTTCCTCGTGTAAAATGGTAAATGGCCTGTATTTGTATAGCGCTTTTACTAGTCCACTAAGGACTCCAAAGTGCTTTTCACATTCAGTTATCCGCTCATTCACACAATAGTGGAGGCAAACTACAGTTGTAGTCAAAGCTGCCCTGGGGTGCACTGACAGAAGCGAGGCTGCTATGTTGCGCCATCGGCCACTGTTGAATACTGTTGACGGACTACTGCATATAAAACTGTTCAGTTAATATTAATTTATATCAGTTGATATAAGGACAAAGATAATGTAAATATGGTTATTTTTTCATGTTATATTAATGGCTTTATGTTACTTAAGAGAACTTCAATCTATGCATCACTGATTGGCTAGCAAGCCTTTTGTGGGATGGATTAGTAGTGTCCTGGGCGGGTCTTTTTTCTCCTGGTCTTTCCTCGTGTATTGTGTATTTCCACTGTTCTACCTCTTCTGACTTGTCATCCCCATGTGATGTTTGTGCAATGTATGTATGGCTGGAAGGGTAAGATGGCGCTGGAGTTCTGGCAGCCTTTAACCCAATTTCCTTCTGGATCAATAAAGTTCATCAATCAATCAGTCAAAAGTGCAGGGGGACACAGGAAAAGTACAATAACTATAATGAGGGCTAAAATACAAACAACTTTAACTGAGAGCAGAACCCAGATGACTGAAACTAAGAAGGCCTAAGAATTTAAATACTTAGCAGAGAGAGAAAACTAAGGATATCATGAACAAAGGACTAAACACTGAGGCTAATTACTAAGTTGACAGAAAATGATAAGGGACAAAGCACAGGGACCAGACCTGAAGTCTGTGGAACCAGCTTCCACTTTGGATTCAGGAGACAGACGCCCTCCCTAGTTTTACGTTTAGGCTTTTTCCTTTTTGCTAAAGCATATAGTTTGGGCTGGATCAGGTATTTAGGCTGAAATAGATCGAAGCTGCTGGATTCTCATGATGGACTGAAAGTTTCTTCTTCAGTCCTGATGGGCATTACAACAGTACTTTTTTAGCAAACATACTAAAGGTCTGGCCATGGTGAACTTTGTAGTTATGCCATAAAGTGACAAGCTGAGCGATAACTCACCAGATAAATGACATCCACAGACCCCGGAGACTCTCCCACTATAGTGTAGTTGACTGATATGTCTTCTTCTGCATCACAGGACACTGGTTTATCCTTCTTCTGTACCTCTAGAGAGCTGATTGTTTTAATATCAGGAGAAGACGGCTGGGACATGGATAATGTGTGAAATCCCCTCTCATAGTATGTAGTTCTATATCCTGGGTAGCCCACTGTTGGTGTCAGGCTTGCCTAGTTGGGGATATGAAACAAAAATTTAAAAAACTGATCTAAAAACAACATTGGTCAATGAGGCTTTATAAGCAAGGCAAACGTGGAGTAAGATGAGTCATAAACTGTTTCAGGATTGCAGCTTATTACTGTGGGAGGTATTTGGACATTTGCAGCCTATCAGAAACCAATTGTGGCTTCATGCTGCTGTGATGGCTGCATTAAATTACACATTGTTTCAGTGTGTCAGCTCACATGGAGTTGGATATCCTGGTCAAAGTTATCAGTGCTGAAAGAAAATGAGGCCACACCGTTGCTGTCAGTTGTCAGATTTTGTAGTGAGCGTGTTTGCCATATTTGTCCCGTGAACAGGTAGACCGGTGCGTCACAAATGGGTGTATTGTTGTGGTGCACTGCTCTGACCTGTTGAAGAACACAATGCTCTAACAATGGAAAATACAAACAATTTAAATGTGCTTTGTACGACAAACTGAGCTGAAAACAACATTTTAGGCTTACTTTTCCTTCCACATTAGATCCCCGTTCCCAAACCTTGGGCACGTTAATGAAAGACACATTTCCAAGAACGTAAGAAATCGTGACTCTCTTCTCTTGAGGGTGTGAAATACCTGAATGTAAAAATGTTCATCTTATAATACTGTGAATGCCTTTTTGGTTAAATACACATCGATGTGTCATTATAAAGAAATAAAAAACCTTGCCTGTTCCCTCTTCTTCCACTTTGGCCTTGATATCCAGAACATCTTGAAGCACCTTTTGGTCAATTTTAGTAAAAATTGACATGTTGAAGGAAAAAGTTGCACAGCCAGTCTTGTCTGCCTGGAAAGAACAAGAAAGAAAGAAAATCACTGCTGTGTGCGATACAATCTTACTAGAATAAACCAAAATTATAATCAGATCTCATTCACAATCGAATCTATAAAATATATTAAATGTTCAAACTATGGTGAGTCATGAAAGACTTGAGCTCATTTAGAATTTGATGCAAGCAATATGGTTTAAAAATGTAGGGTGGGGGGACAAAAGTCTCGAGGGGTCAGTTGTACTAAACATAAACAGCTGAAGGAACCTTTTGCAACTGATTATGTTACCTGGCAACAGATCATTCAGATAACTGTGTATAAAAAGATCATCATAGAGAGACAAAGTTTCTCACAAATACAGATTCTGTATCTACAAATCTGCAAAAGACTGTGTCTACAAATTGTAGAACAATGACAGAATAATTTCATTAATGTAAAATTATCAAGACGGGGAATATCTCATCATCTGCAGCGCATAATGTCATCAAAACGTGCAAAGGATAAGGAGGAAATCCACTATCAGATACAGTCTCCAGGTCCTCGGGCAGCAATGCATGAAAAACTGCTGTCATTCTGCCAGTCAGATCACTGCATGGCCTCAGGAACACTTCCACAAATCAATATCTGCACACAAAGTTCACCGAGCCGCCCACAAACGCAGGTTAAAGCTCCATTGCGCAAAGAAGTCAAATGTGAATGCGAACTGGAAACGCTGCATTCTTTTCTGGGCAAAAGCTCATTTAAAACAACAAAAACTGCTCTGTGCTCAGATGATTCAAAATCTGAAATTCTTTTTGGAAAACACAGACGCCGTATCCTCCACAACATCCCAAACATCCTGTCGAGCTGGGCCTGTATAGCAGTATGATGGTATCACCTCACAAAACCACTGTATCGTTTAAATTTCCCAGCAGCATCTCATTTATATCCTCAAAATCTCAGTACTACTATATATATGTTATACAGTACTGTGAAAAAAACCTTCACCCACTACCTTTTTGTGTGTTTGTTGGATTCCAACTAAACAAACTTTCTTGGGATTTTTTAAATGGTAAATGGTCTGTATTTGTATAGCACTTTACTAGTCCCTAAGGACCCCAAAGCGCTTTACACATCCAGTCATCCACAAACTGGTGATGGCAGCTACATTGTAGCCACAGCCACCCTGGGGCGCACTGAAAGAGGCAAGGCTGCTGGACACTGGCGCCACCGGGCCCTCTGACCACCACCAGTAGGCAACGGGTGAAGTGTCTTGCCCAAGGACACAACGACTGAGACTGACCAAGCCGGGGCTCGAACCGGCAACCTTCCCATTACAAGGCGAACTCCCAACTCTTGAGCCACGATCGCCCATTTTAAAATGGGCTTGAGCAGTTTGTGTTGAGGCTTTGGCAGCTTTTACATTCATTTCCAGTTCAGTCCCCATTTCATTCCTTTATTTCGATCAGGCACTTTATGTTGACCTATGAACCATCCAAGCACAACAAGGACACCTGCCCCAAGGGATTATTGTTTCTACACATAACAGACAACTTAGCAAAGTAACAGTTTGAACTTTTATTCCATTGTCGATCCATCTTTTACTCCCATTTCCTTCTTTGAATCTAAAACAAACGCCAGCAACAGCGGGGCTTGAACTCATGAAAGCTTGCCTGAGAGAGTTCCGGTTGCATTTCCATTTGTGTTCGCATGTTTCAGTAAACCACTGTAGCTATTTCCCCCACTTTTCAGTTATTTATTTGTAACAAATGTTTGGGATCATGTATGATTTTCGTTCCACGTGTCCACCACTTTGTGTTGGTCTTTCACGTGGAATTCCAATAAAATTGTTTCATGTTTGTGGCTGTAATGTGACAAAATGTGGAAAAGTTCAAGGGGGGCGAATACTTTTGAAAGCCACTGTATTAAGACTCGACTGTACACCGTGTTCGTGTTTTCCTCTGAAACAATAATTCCCGTTGGAGAAGCCTTTCAACGCCTCTCTCTGTCTCTCGCTAGCAAAGTTGACCCAGACAACAAAGTAAAGCTAGTTTTCAGCTACGAGCCCGACACGAACCCGACGTATCAGCCAGAGGTCCCTTTACTACGGTTCGGAGTCGCTGACCTGTTTTATATACGCGTGGAATAGTTTTCTATACGAGATCACTGCAAAAAGTGCAGCCTTACCTAATGTCCACCTACTGTTACTCATTTATATTAAGATTTAAACATCTAGTTGGTGTTGGTATGGCGAGTAGCCTTCAGTAATAGTAATAAATCACACAGAAATAGTAGTGGAATACACTTTAACCTTCCCAACACTGAGCAGTAACTCAGTAAAACAGTCTAAATTGTTCAAACTTTTAACAAGAGCTGAATCTTTGGATAAGTGTATGTTTGTTCAGCTTGTTTAGGTGACACAGTCTGATCAGAGTATTTTTGAAGTTCTTAGATTTCTCACAGAAGTTGTATTCTTTTGTGTGACAGACATGATGACACACACCACTAGCCTTAGCCCTACCAGTAAAGCTAATCATCTAGCAGAAACACCAACACAACCTATGCAGCCTTTAAGGCACAACAAACACCACTTCACTCCTTTGGAGCTGACACGTCCGTCCAAGAAAGATGAGATATCACTAAAAATTCAAATCCATGGATGAAAGTATGAGATGATGAAACTGTAGGGGAAAAAGGTGAAGAGGACACACGGCGCCAGTTCAGCTGGGTAGAGCAGGTAACCCGTATGCTGTAATGCTAATGCAGGGGGCCTGAATGTACCCAAAGAATCAGGGAAAAAATGTTGGAGAGAAATAAATCATAACTGTACCTGCTTT
Organism: Neolamprologus brichardi; assembly: GCF_056152115.1. NCBI lineage: Eukaryota > Metazoa > Chordata > Actinopteri > Cichliformes > Cichlidae > Neolamprologus > Neolamprologus brichardi. The sequence goes on from NC_142106.1 coordinate 975,646, forward strand.
GTCTCTGTGTGGCAGGGCGCACTTATCTGAAATAGGGCCAAATCATCCTCACTGCGCACCAATATACCGTGGAAAAAGTACCTAATAGGTCTGCACACATTGACTGTAACACGTCCTGGTACAGGCTGTCCATACGTGTACCTGTATAAAGAAAAATAAGTAAACATTATGAGTCATTTGCTCTTCAAACTCCAGATTTTACAACACATAATTTGTCCTGAAAGAACTTTTCCTTACTTTGCACACACTTTAGCTTCAATGTCTTCCTGCCCAATACTCACTTCTCCAGATATATTTACTGTCACATCAAATTTGGGTAAAACTGGGGGAAAATATGAATGTCAGCATTTGCACTCCATTACAACAAAGAATTTAAAAATAAATAAGACCGACTTACCATATTTCTCCACTTTGAAGTTGTGATATATTTTCCTCTCACCCATTGACACAATGATCTGGTACGGTCCCTCACGGGCCTCAGTGTCCAAGGAGTAAGAAAGTTGCAGTATTCTGCTATTGGATGTTTCATTTAGCCACTGTCCAATCCTGTTACTGTGAGGATCCTGTTAAATCAAATGACAGTGACAGCTACTACACAGCTGTAAATACAGTACCAACTAGATTCTTTCTTTTCTTTTTCAACAAGATTCGAGCTAAAACTGGACAATATAAATTTAGGGGGACATAAAAATGTCCTGTCTTCATCTGTAGCCAGCTTTGTCCCCTTCTAGATGTGAAGCACTTGTTTATAAATGTTTAAAAATTAAGTGATATAAAGAAACCTAAGCTGTAATGACAGGGAAGCTGTGGCTGTGTTTGTGGAGTAATTAAATCAAAATTATTAATTTGATTTAATCACTGTCATTTTAATTTTACATGTGGGGCATCAAGTGACAGAACAGGCACCTGCACGGTGTGTATTACATACATGCAACCCACTTTGTCCAGTTTTTAAACCTTGCGCTGTCAGTAACTTGGAGTAATACTGCAGAAGCAGTGTGTATGCAAGCAGTGAGCAGGGAACCTTCAAGTCTGTCTGACTGCATGTGTTCAGTGTTGTGTTGATGCATTTACAAGAGAAGTAAAAGCCTTTTCTAGAGGCGCATTCTTACCTGAAGTTCAATGACATCATACTGAAAGAAAGAGCAAAAGAAGAAAGACAGGTGGAGTTAAGAAACTGTTGTGTAAATCACTGCATCCAAATTGCAAACAGCATTATTAATAATACTGTTCAAAAACTCACCAGCTGTTTGGCAGGTCGCATTTTATTATCCATCGTAACGACTCTGAAATTCACTTTGAGAAAAATTGAGAGGTTACCTCTGTTTCTCTCTTTATACTTTAAAACAAAGTCACTGCAACTTATCAAACATGGATCTGATTGGTTACCCTAAACAGCAAGCCAAGACAGATCTCAGATAATGGACTGACATGTATGAGACATATGTATAGAATTTATTGAAATTGAAATGATATTGCTGATTTATATTTTAATTAATGACACCATCCATCCATCCACCTTCATCCGCTTTATCAGAGGCCGGGTTGTGGGGGCAGCAGCCTAAGCAGAGAGGCCCAGACCTCCCTCTCCCCAGCCACCTCCTCCAGCTTATCTGGGGGAACACCAAGGCGTTCCCAGGCCAGCCGAGATATATAATCTCTCCTGGATCTGCCCCGGGGCCTCCTCCCGGTGGGACATGCCTGGAACACCTCACCCAGGAGGCACCCAGGAGGCGCCCAGGAGGCATCCTTATCAGATGCCCGAACCACCTCAGCTGGCTCCTTTCGATGTGGAGCAGCAGCGGCTCTACTCTGAGCCCCTCCAGGATGGCCGAACTTCTCACCCTATCTCTAAGGGAGAGGCCAGCCACCCTTCGGAGGAAGCTCATTTCCACCGCTTGTATCCGCGAGCTCGTTCTTTCGGTCACTACCCACAGCTCGTGGCCATAGGTGAGGGTAGGTCGACCAGTAAATTGAGAGCTTCACTTTTACACTCAGCTCCCTCTTCACCACGATGGACCGATGCAGCGTCCGCATCACTGCAGCCGCCGCACCAATCCGTCTGTCGATCTCTGGCTCCCTTCTCCCATCACTCGCGAACAAGACCCCGAGGTACTTGAACTCCTCCACTTGGGGCAGGAACTCATCCCCGACCCGGAGTGGGCACTCCACCCTTTTCCGGCTGGGAACCATGGCCTCAGATTTGGAGGTGCTGATCCTCATTCCCGCTGCTTCACACTCGGCTACGAACCGTTCCAGTGCGAGCTGGAGGCCCTCACCCGATGAAGCCAACAGAACCACATCATCCGCAAAAAGCAGAGATGAGATTCTGAGACCACCGAAGTGAAAGCCCTCCACCACTTGGCTGCACCTAGAAATCCTGTCCATAAAAATTATGAACAGAACTGGTGACAAAGGGCAGCCCTGGCGGAGCCCATTACCCACCGGGAACGAGTCCGACTTATTGCCGGCAATGCGAACCAAGGATCGAATGGCCCGTAGCAATGGGCCAGACACCCCATACTCCTGCAACACCTCCCACAGGACACCCCGAGGGACACGGTCGAATGCCTTCTCCAAGTCCACAGAACACATGTAGACTGGTTGGGCAAACTCCCATGCACCCTCAAGTATCCTCGAGAGGATAAAGAGCAGGTCCAGAGTTCCGCGACCAGGACGAAAACCGCATTGTTCCTTCTGTATCCGAGGTTCGACTAGCGGACGAACTCTCCTTTCCAGCACCCTGGCATAGACTTTCCTAGGGAGGCTGAGGAGTGTGATCCCCCTGTATTTGGAACACACCCTCCGGTCCCCCTTCTTAAAGATGGGGACCACCACCCCGGTCTGCAAGTCCAGGGGTACTGCCCCTGATCTCCACGCAACATTGTAATTGTCATTGCGTAATTAATGACACATTTAATTTATTATTTAATTATGTATTTAATACATTTTGGCACCCGAGGCCCTCCATATTCTTCCCTCACGATTTTTTTGTACTTTGAATTCCAAAGCCATGTTTAAATATATTTATTTTATTGTGAACTATTAAAAATTAAAACCATTAAACTTTCACATAAAAAGAATTTGACTCTGAAATAAACTAAGAGGCATTACTCAGACATGATTCATTTTGTGCTCTCTGTCCCCGATTACAAAGTTAAGCTGAATTACTGTCTAATTCTCCATCACAGCAGCAGGTCTCAAAATGGAAAATATAATATGGCCTTTGCCCTTTGGGGGAAGTTGTGCACTCTGAGTATTCTGCATGTTTTATTTCTCATCACTGTGAAATAACTGCATACCATTCGTTGTCAGTAGCTGTCTTTTGCAATGTGAAGTTCTTCATTAGTGTGAGCTCAAATATGAAACTTGTGGGATTTTTTTTCCTTTTGTTGTTTTTTAAAATACCGTATTTTTCGGACCATAAGGCGCACTGACGATGAACTTGTCTGAAACGGGTCTGTTTTCATACATAAGGCGTACTGGAATATAGGGCGCATTAAACGCCTTATAATTTATGCTATGTAACTTTGCACTGTCCACTTTCTGCTGTAACAAAACAAATTTCCGACGTGTGGGACTAATAAAGGTTAACTTATCTTATAATAATGACTAACCTGGTATTGTGGATGGATTATCTCAGTTGTTCTCCTGACTGAAGTTTGGTCCATTTAAAGCATCTTTCCATGTGATTGCATTCGTCAAAAACCATCGGGAACGTTTATCGAGTGGAAAAAAGTTAGCGTTCATCCTCCAGCTTCACTGTGTTTATGCTATGCTAACATAGCTGTGTCGCTAGCAATCACATAGCACATTATTATATACCAGCTAGCGCAACTTCAGTAACCCTATTAACATCACTGCTGTTTAGCTTTCTGTCTTCATTTATGTTGGAAGTGATAGAAGAGCATGTTTTAGAAGCTAGCAAAACCAGCGAGCTAACGTCCTGCTAACTTCTAAATTTAATAAATTGTGTTTTCATGGATGCCTGGATGTTAAACTTAATTGTTACACCTGGTAAAGCAGCAACACTGATCATTTTATTAAAGATGAAAGAATTTAGACAGTTTTTAACTCTCAGTGATGCTGCAGTGTTCATTTGACTTTAGGACCTGAAGCAGACGGCGTTTAGAACCCAGATTAGGCCGAGTCCGCGAGGCTTCTGACTCTTCTAGCCGTAATGCTCCGACAATCCATCAAGCGGTGCGGCTTCGTACCTTACCAAAGTCATTCTAAAACATTTTTGACAGATTTTTGAGCACTGTGTACCACATAAAATCTGTTTGTGGTCAGTAAACACAACCAGAATTCATACATAAGGCACACTGTTGATTTTTGAGAAAAAGAAAGGATTTTAAGTGCGCCTTATAGTCCGGAAAATACGGTAGTTATGTTCAAAGATGCAGTCGGATTTCAAACTTCGAATAAACATCTTGGTCCATCGACCGTATTGATATCTTGAAAAACATTTGCTATTTGAAGCAAACATTTCACATCAATCACTGTATGTGTGTCCAAATTTTGGACCACAAAACTTGTTACACAAATTGGAGATGGTGGAGCAGCTGGCTCATGATGATGGGATTTGAATGAACTACATGTCTTATATAACATAAAGCACATTGTTACCTTTTTGTCCAGGGAGGTAGATGGGTTTATCTGTTTGGATGAATGTGAAGGGATCAGACGCTCGGATCATCACTTTTCTGACTTGTTTGGAGTAAAATGTGTCTCCTTGTACCTCCACCTGAAAATGTTGCACCTCCTTTTGTACCAAAGGAGCCTGAGACAGTGGGATATTTAGATAGTCATTAAAGCCAATAATGCTTACAATAACAACTAACAAACACACTTTGTGTGTGAAAGTGCTGGTTGTCAACCTCAAACTGAACACAGGTTTGAAAGGCCTCATTTGACGTATGCGTGAATAAGGTCGTGTTCTTCTCTCGGGACATCAAAGTGACAGTCATGACCAGAGTCCCACTGGGCTGTCGGAGAGTTGCACAGAATTTGGCCTCAGCTCCAGCTTCAATAACTGCAGGAATGGCCACCAGGTACTGGCTGCATACAGCATCACACATACAGCAGTTACTGCAGTGAACAACTCACACAGACAAAAACACGCTGAAGACAAACTCACGGTTCAGCCACCGCTTGATCCACATGCATCCAGCTCAGGAGGACACACAGAGTGCAGCTCAGGATCCAGAGACGCTCCATGACTGGTTGTGACAATCCTCAGTGTCAGCTTCTGCTAAATATCGGCTGATCGTCCCCACCCACATACACTGTAGCAGCCACGTGTTTGAAACGCACTCATGTACTCTGATCTCCACAAAGTCAATCACTTGCACATTTACAAAATCCCAATCCTGCTTTCAGCACTGAACACTAAACTATAGACAACAGTAAAGTTTGTCATTCAGTGTAAAACATTACAGTAACATACAGTGCTCCGAGGTGATGTTTCTAAATCAGCTCCAAGTTTTATGTGGCTGTTACAAAAAGTTATTTCTGTTTCGAATGTGCCTGTTTTACTTAATAATGTGCATTTTCTTACCGTCAGTAGTGGGATATCCCACTGTAGTGTGTAACTACTCATATTCTCTAAAATCACTGGGAGCTGCAGTAGGTGTAACTCCCTTTACCCAGCGTGGGATGTCTGACTGCCATGTTTTTGACCTTATTTCTCGGGAAAGACTAAACAAACGTTTGTGTAGTGATAACAGGCTCAAAAAGAACTGGTGGATTCATCAGTGATGTCACAGACTGCTATACACACTTGAAAGACAAAAATCACAATGTTTCTGTAAGAATTAAAAATGAAACATGTTAAACAGCTTTTGTTGCACTTTGGTAAACAACACAGATCAAACTTCAGCCCACTGAAATAACAGCAGTGACAGTCACACTGCTGAGTGTGGAGGGATATCTAGTCTGGTTTTTAAACTGTAACATTGCTGAGAATGAGTCATTATGTCTGACCCTCTGGACCCAGCAGTATTACCCCATGCTATTCTATTTGTCTTGTTTGATTTGCCTTTACGGGAAAAGGGTTTTTGTTTGTTCTGTCTCACTAATGTCAGCAGTGGGGCATGTTTAAACACACATACAGATGTGTTCATCCTTATTAACAAATCCAGAAAATAACAGAAAAAAAACAGTTAAGTTAAGTTCAGATATTTGACTTGCTCCCACTCAAGAAATCCTCAGGTATCCCGTATGAGGTTGATGATGCTACAGAATGCCTTAATGTGAGACCAAAAAGATATGTTTCACCGTACCCCAGTCAAGAGCAAAATGACGCCTATGCAGTTTTCCATGTAAAATACATGTATACCTGTGAGTCCGTCAAACATAATGTAAATGCAATAGTTTTTGTTGTTGCACCAGTTTTTGCTGATCTTTGTGTGCTGCTGAAATATCTAGAAAGTCGGACTGAAGATGGCGACAAACTTGCTTTTTCGATTGCCTTCATGCGTCAAGTTCAAAGGAAAAGTCTACCACCAAGGCCCTGGTGTCTACTATGGTGAATCATTGGCTTGTTTGTGTTGTGTCTGGCTATACATTTTGCTTTGTATTTACCAAAAAGAAAACAGGAAATTAATTTTTCTTTTTTTATTTAGCTATGGCTCCCCGGTTAGGAGAGGGTTCTATTCAACGAAGTATTCCTGGTGTGGGATCTGTTGGGCAGCTTCCTCCACTGTAATGTCCTCTGCCTCTAACGCCTTGCTAGAGTCGACATTCAGACTAAACTCCTCTTCAAAATGACCACGCAGACAAGAGGGTTTGACTTCACTCCCTTTACTTAGGCCAGTTGAAGTAGGGTAAAACTGAGAAATAACATAAAATGCTCTTAGAAATCATAGATGAGGACAAATACACAAAAACAGTACAAATGACTTGTCTAGCCAAAAACGTTAGCGAATCCTCTCTTTACAAACATTTCTATTAAGTAAACACTGCAATCACATTTCTACAAGTAGATTTGTTCATTAGTAAGGATGGAACAGAATTACATACCGACAATGCCCTTAAAGACCATCTTAAGGGAGACAATTGCCACTACAGCAGAGGACAGGAGAACAAGAGAAGTCTTTTCCCCAAACAATAGCATGCACTTTCTGATGACATCATAGAACAGAGACAGATTTGCGCATGTTACACCAGGTCATGCCAAAAGGGGGCACTAAAGAGTAACTTTCTCAGGGAAAATCTATTTAAAACAGAACACGGTTACATGGTGACAGAACACTCCCCGTCTGAAACTCAGCAGGTTTCACCTACTAATATGACAAGGTCAAACACATTTCAGTCATCTGGAGGAATGAGCAAGATCATCTCATTCACGGGTCGGACGTAAAACTTTGGTCCCTCTTTCTTAATGACCTTTACTTGCACTTTGCGCACCCTTCCGTCTTTACTGGGATACACATCAACAATAATACCTAAGGGCCAGTCAATCCTACTGCACTGACTGTCCTTAAGAAGCACCACACTCCCTTGCTTAAGGTTTGGCCGGTCAGAAGTCCACTTTGTTCGACACTGTAGTGTTGACAGATACTGTTTCCGCCACCTGTCCCAAAATGTGTTAGACAAGCTTTGGACCCTGCGCCACTGTTGCTTCAATAGGTCTTTATGTCCAAAATCTCCTTCTGGTACTGGGCATGGACCTACTTTCTGAGTAAGCAATGAAGCAGGTGTAAGAATGAAAGGATCTGTAGGATCATTTGACACAGGCACAAGTGGTCGACTGTTCACTATGGCTGAGACCTCAGCCATGAATGTTGTGAGTACCTCATGTGTGAGTTCGGAGGAGCCCATCTGAAGAAGCATCGAGTCCAGGATACGACGTGTGATGCCGATCATCCTTTCCCATGCTCCTCCCATATGAGAGGAATGTGGTGTGTTGAAGGTCCACGTACATCCCTGTTCTGACAGAAACCTCTCCATGGCTTTCCCATCACGATTTGAGGGAATCCCCATATCTTTGCAAGCTCTGGTGAAATTAGTGCCCTGGTCGGAGCGTATGTTTTTCACAGGCCCTCGAATCGCCAGAAACCTTCTGAATGCGTTTATGAAACTGGAGGAATCCAATGACTCAATTACCTCAATGTGTATAGCTCTGACACACAGACAGGTAAAGAGGACAGCCCACCTCTTACTATCAGCGTGGCCTCCTCTCGTGCGACGGGCTGATACAGACCAGGGCCCAAACACATCAATGCCGACGTTGCTAAAAGGTGGTTCCATGCTGAGCCTGTCTGGTGGCAAGTCTGCCATCTTTTGAACTTCACATCTCCCTCTCAGCCTTCGACAAGTGACACACTCGAAAACGAGTCTATTAATGCATCTCCTGCCACCAACGATCCAGTAACCTGCAGATCGGACAGCTCCTTCAGTGAAGAGACGTCCTTGGTGACGTACCTGCTCATGAAAGTGACGCACTATGAGAGTGGTTACGTGATGCCGTCCAGGCAGGACCAGTGGCTGTTTTTCGTGGAACCCTATTTTTGCCTCAATGAGACGACCCCCAATCCTTAATAGCCCGTCTGAGTCAATGAAAGGATCCAGGGCAACGAGTGAGCTGCTCTTGGGAATGTTGGCGTTTGATGCAAGACACTCCAGTTCTTTTCTATAGACCTCTTGTTGAACTGCTTTGATAATGACTAGCTTACTCTGTTCAAGGATATCCCGGGTTGGGGGTGTGCTGCACTGATGCCAACCCTCACATTTTTGAGTGACACACTCCTTTCCTTTTTTGAAGCTCTGAACAATGTGAATAAGGGTACCAAGAGCCCTTGTGAGGGAATTCCAGCATGAGAAGCGATTGAACCGCCCAGAGCCAAGATGTTTGAGGACTGTGACCGACAGTGTTGTGACTTGAGGCCTGATTTCACTGTCTTGATCTGGTTCCAAAAGGTCAAACCTCTGTACCACTGGTGACGCCCCTTCAGGTCGAGACAAGAATGCCGGTCCAGAGAACCATATTGTGTTCTCAAGGCGGTCTGCTGTGATAGACCGTGTGGCAATGTCTGCGGGATTGTCTTCTGTGCAGACATATCGCCACTGCTGTGGCATTGTGCTTCTTCTGATTCTCTGGACTCGATTGCTCACGTATACATAAAACCTCCTTTTCTCATTGTAGATATATCCGAGCACCACCTTACTGTCTGTGTAGTAGGTGACTGCGTCAAATACGATGTCTATTTCGGAGGTGATGACCTCAGACAGAGTTACTGCCATGACTGCTGCACAAAGCTCCAACCGAGGTATAGTATGCTCTGGCCGTGGGGCCAGTTTGGCTTTACTTGCAACCAATCTAGTGCAGCATCCCCCATCTGCATCCACAGTCTTCAAGTAGGCAACAGCAGCTACTGCTTTCTCTGAAGCATCTGAAAAAACACAGAGTTCTGTTAACTTGACAGTAGATGGTGACATGTTTGAGTATGGTCGGGGGATCCTCAGATGTCTTAACTCCTGCAGAGAATCTCTCCAACTTTCCCACACCTTTTCCTTTTCTGCTGGCAATGGAGTGTCCCAGTCCGAAGACTGTGAGGCTAGTTCTCGAAGCAGCAGTTTTCCTTGAATTGTCACAGGGGAAACAAATCCTAGAGGATCGTACAGGCTGTTCACCGTTGAGAGCACTCCACGTTGAGTGAATGACTTTCTCTCGTCCTGTACACGGTAAGTAAAACAGTCTGAATTCAAGTCCCAGTACAGTCCAAGGCTACGCTGCATTGGTAGAGTGTCAGCAGTAAGGTCCAAATCCTTCAGGTCTGTGGCATGATCTTCACTGGGAAAGGCCTTCATGACCTCCTTGCTGTTCGAAGCCAGCTTATGCAGCCTAAGGTTAAAGCAAGCCAGCATTTTTTGAGTTCTTCTGAGCAGATCAATAGCTGCATCTGCTGTGGGCAAGGACTTTAACCCATCATCTACGTAAAAGTCACGAGTGACGAACTGTTCTGCATCCTCCCCATACTCCTTCCGGCCTTCCTGTGCTGCACGTCTAAGACAGTAAATAGCCACAGCCGGTGAAGGACTATTTCCAAAGACGTGCACGTTCATACGGAACTCCATAATCTCTTTCTCTGGGTTGTTCTCTTTAAACCAGAGGAACCTGAGGAAGTTCCGGTCTTCAGGTCGCACCATGAAACAATGAAACATCTGTTGTACATCAACAGTGAAAGCGATCTGTTCTTTCCGGAACCGCAGGAGGACTCCTACCAGAGTGTTGTTGAGGTCTGGTCCCGTTAGGAGTACTTGGTTCAGAGACAAACCTTTGTGCTGGGCACTAGAGTCGAAGACGACTCTTATTTGAGAGGGCTTCTTGGGATGGTAAACCCCAAAACAAGGCAGGTACCAATGCTCCTCATTAGGCTTCAGAGGTGGGGCTTCTTCAGCGTGCCCATTCTGAAAGATCTTTGCCATGAACGAGACAAACTCTTCTTTCATTTTAGGCTTCCTTCTGAAAGACCGCTGTAAAGATTTGAGACGTTCAAGTACTTGCTCGTGGTTATGAGGGAGCCTTGGTCGTGGAGATCTGAAGGGCAGGGGAGCCACCCACCTGTTTTCTTGGTCCTTGTAAACTTCTTGTTCCATGATGTGGATGAACTGTCCGTCCTCGATTGAAGGAGCTTCTTTGTCATCGTCCTTTGTTGTCTGGAACACATTACAGTCTAAAGTGGCCCGTTTCTCGCTGGCAAGGGGATGTTTGCATGTCAGGGGAAATGAAGGGGACCCACCACTACTGTATTTCTCTTTTACAGAGTACTTGTTTGGGCATGGCTGAAAGAGAGAAGGGCGTCCATTTTTCAGTACGTTAGTGTAGCAAGAGCTGATAACAGTAGGTCTGTGGACATCTCCAATGCACACATCTCCCACAATAACCCAACCCAGGTCCAACTTCTGGGCATAGGGAGCATTTTGTGGACCATTCACTTGTCTTCTGACCTTATGAACCCTAATGATATCTCTGCCTAACAAGAGCAGAATGGAAGCTTGGGAGTCCAGCTTTGGAATGTGTTTTGCAAGGGCCTTCAAATGACTGTGGTTTAATGCTACCTCTGGTGTTGGTATTTCTGCACGGTTATTTGGGATCTCATTGCATTCAATCAGTGTTGGCAAAGAAAGTGTGACACTGCCGTTGATGGGTTTGATCACAAAGCCATGTGCTTGCCTGCCTTCTGTCTCTTGTGTTCCGGCACATGTCTTCAAAGTGTATGGTGAAGGAGAACCTGAAATGTTGAATAAGTCGAAAAACTCAGTACGCGCAAGTGATCTGTTACTCTGATCATCTAATATTGCGTATAATGTAACTGCAGCGTCAGGGCAGCCAGTTGGGTAGACCTTGGTTAGACATATTTTTGAGCAGGAACGTCCTGCGGAATAGTTCCCGCAGACCTCAGTGCATGCTGTGGAAACATCAGTCTCAATCGGATTGAAGTTTCCCTCCCCGCCCTGATCTGGTGCGGAATGTGCTGTGTTGGTGGACCATTGAACAGATCCAGGGTGCAGGGCGGCAATGTGGCTCTTGCTCCCACACTCTGAGCAGGAGATGTCATCTTCGCAATTCCTTGCCAAATGTGTGGCTCTGCAGCACCTGTAACATATTCCGTGCCTTTTCAAGAGTGCTTTCCTTTCTTCTATTGGCTTCTCTCTAAACCCACGACACCTTGGTAAGGAGTGGGGTTTATTGTGTAGCGGGCAGCGCTCTACTGGATCCTCTCTAGTGGATGACTCACTTCCAAATCGGGTGCCAAGCGATACAGTCCTTGTACTGCTGGAAGGGGGCAGAGGATCCCGAGAGACTCTCGTTTTAAAAACTGCCACAGCCTTGTGACCTTCGGCTTTAGACGATTGCTTAGCGCCTGATAACTCACTGCTGAATGCGGTCTGTGTGAGGCCAGGGTCGTTGCGCATCCGTGCTTCCCGACACACAAAGTCCACAAAGAAGCCGAATGGGGGATAGGGAGCCCCGCGATCTTCTTTGTACTTAAAGCCTAGAGAAAGCCATTTTTCCTGGAGATAAAATGGCAGCTTCTGCACCACAGGGGTAACACCACGAGGAGTATCCAGATAACTAAGCCCAAGCAGGTCACCATCTTCTTTGGCAGCCTGTATTTCCGACAGCAAGTCTCCCAGCTCTCTTAGCTTACGACCGTCTCTGTTGGGAATCTTGGGAAAGTTATCTAATCTTTTCAAAAAGGCACCCTCGATGACCTCTGGTGCACCATAGCATTCATTAAGCCTATCCCACATAGCTCTGAGTCCGTTTGCTGGTTGGTTCGCATACACAGATCGTATTCGTCTGGCATGTTCAGCTGAATCCTTACCTAGCCATTTCACAAGAAGGTCAAGCTGTTCACTTGGTGAGAGGTTGAGGCCTCTGGTGGTATTTATGAACAATGCTTTCCAGGCTCTGTAGCATTCGGGACGGTCATTGAAGTGAAGGAGCCCTGTAGACACCAGTTCACGTCGAGCCATAAATCTAACAAGGTCTGACATGTTCTGCTCCATTTCTAGTGGAGTGTACAGTGGACCCCTTTCCTGGCATGTGGTCTCATGTGGGTGACTGAAGTTGTCTGTGGTTGTAATATAGGCGGTGCCGGTGTATCCACTGTCTAGAGGCTGTTGAGCATAACTGACTGTTGGTTCTTGTTTAGGGGTGTAAGTGTCACTTTGCTCTGCTTTGCCTGGAAAGTGATCCTTTAGATTTGCTGCTATGGGTGTGGTTTGTGTTTGGATGTGTGGTGCCACAACTGGCTTGAGGCTTGGTCGAAAATGTACATCAGATCCTGGCGTAAAGATCTTGGGGTAGGAGTCTATGGTCGGTGAATGCCGAGAGAGTTTCATCTCCGTGTTATCATTGGAGGTTTCTAGAATAGGCGTGGTTTGGCTGCCATGTGTGGCACCCTTCACATATTCCCTCGTGCGTGTTACTGGGTCATCAGCAGGAACATCTATCTCACTAAGACCCTCGCTATTACCTTGAATCACTGCAGCCTCCAAAACTTCTGCCTTTGCTTCTGCAGCTGCAGCCTTTTTTTCCATGCGTACTTTATCCAATGACGCTTCAAGACGCATTTTTCGAAGCTGCGTGGAAGCTTCCAGTTCTGCTTGCTGCAACTTCAGATCATTCTCCTTATCCACAAATGCTGCTTCAGCCTTAGCTGCCTCAGCTTCTGCACGTGCTTGTGCGGCGGCTGCCTTACTTGCAGCTGAACTCCTGGAATGCCTGGAGGAGCCAGATATATTAGATCTGGTTTTCATTGATGCGCTGGTTCTCTGTGACATGTTGTTGTCAATTGGATTTTTCCAACATCTGCAGCTGAATCTTAGAGCTGAGCTGTTTCTGGAGGATAGCTCTATTTGCTGTCCAGTTCCTCACGAAAATGGTCTTTGAGAGGCTGTCGTTTTACTGTAATGTCCTCTGCCTCTAACGCCTTGCTAGAGTCGACATTCAGACTAAACTCCTCTTCAAAATGACCACGCAGACAAGAGGGTTTGACTTCACTCCCTTTACTTAGGCCAGTTGAAGTAGGGTAAAACTGAGAAATAACATAAAATGCTCTTAGAAATCATAGATGAGGACAAATACACAAAAACAGTACAAATGACTTGTCTAGCCAAAAACGTTAGCGAATCCTCTCTTTACAAACATTTCTATTAAGTAAACACTGCAATCACATTTCTACAAGTAGATTTGTTCATTAGTAAGGATGGAACAGAATTACATACCGACAATGCCCTTAAAGACCATCTTAAGGGAGACAATTGCCACTACAGCAGAGGACAGGAGAACAAGAGAAGTCTTTTCCCCAAACAATAGCATGCACTTTCTGATGACATCATAGAACAGAGACAGATTTGCGCATGTTACACCAGGTCATGCCAAAAGGGGGCACTAAAGAGTAACTTTCTCAGGGAAAATCTATTTAAAACAGAACACGGTTACATGGTGACAGAACATCCACTAATAGAGACAGTTCGCTCTTTCTTCCCTGAGACTTGGATCTGGGATCTGGTGGAAGTTGGGTAAGTATCTGTTGTGAAGAGATCTGGTGGATATTACATTTTTAAAAAGTTTATACGATCACATTTAGAAACCCATGTGAACTTTCTGCTGTGTCTTTGCACACATGAAAAACATGAAAATAGAATAATTGTGAGTTTTCTCTTAAGCATGTTTTGATGCTTCAGGCCGATGTTTTGTCATATTTAAAGTTTTGTGGGATATATTTGTTAAGAGATATATTCTAAAACACTTCTTCAGCAGAGAACCAGAGAGGAGAAACACACAAGTTTTCTTGCTAGCAAGGGCAGTCACCAGAGCGCTCGCACGAGAGAGCGAGGGCTCAGAGACTCGCAGCTCTGAGACCCCCCTGGTCTTTATTTATACATCAGTGGGTGTTTGTTCCTTACATTGGAATGTAGAGGTGTATGTGTGTGTGTGTGTGTCAGAGTGTGACCACATAAACTTAAACGAAAATCCAACAGTTCATCTATATGTAAAAAAGGGCACTTAGACTAAAACTGACATAGCTACGTTAATCCTACCGTAAAACAATAAGAGCAGGTACGACCTCTCCCATGCTCCCAGGATGTGGGTGTGAATGCCAGAGCACTCTGGAATGCACGCAAAGCTTTTGCAGACTATTAAGGATCGCACATCCTATCACTACCATATGTAAACTTATATTATTAAAAGATTATACTGACTAATAAGTACAATTTTCTATTGACAATATTATTTCACTGTCATCAGCAGCGTGGAGCTCTTTTACTTTGTCAATGCAACATAAACAAGTAATTCACACTGCAGGATGTAACTACACTGTTATACAAGTAATTTACAGACATAAAAACATGTTTGATTATGTTACAGAATGTGTTTGTGTGTATCTGCTGCTTCAGAGACGATGGGAAAAGGGGCGTGTCCCTGACTGTCCCAGACACCATCACCACCTGGGAGACGGAGGCTTTCTGTTTGTCCTCTCAGGGTTTTGGTTTGGCTCCTCGTAAAGAAATGAAAGTCTTCCAACCTTTCTTCCTTGAACTCACCATGCCCTACTCCATCATCCGGGGGGAGCACTTTGAACTGAGGGCGACTGTCTTTAACTACCTGACCAGCTGCATCATGGTAATGAATGATTAAAGTGTTTAGATACATTTCTGTTCATAGCCAAGGAAAACCACACTTAAAACATGACTTTCTAAGCAAAATTTATATCATAGTTATTAAAATACAATAGAAAATATTTTTTTCTTTGGCAATATAACCATGCAGGATGCAGGCCGCTCCTGGTCACCAACACCTACAAGCTCACCTGCAAGCACAGACACCAGATTGCCCAATCACATGTCTTTACACTACCAACCCTCCTCTAGCTTTCTTTGTGCGCTCATGCACCTTGTAGAACAGAGTTTAGTGTGGAGGCTGTAAGAAAACAGATGGAGGGAAACGATTAGGAAGGGCCTGATTAAAGTATCCAAGTAAAATGAAGGTCTACTTTGATCATGAGTTCATAACATCAAACTTGTGCATTTGTTTAGATGCTTAAAAAATGTGTTCACATTTGAACTCAGGTTTAAATGTAGCCATGTCTGTGTTCCTCGTACAGGTTACTGTCACTCCTGGGCCGTCCTCAGATTACACCCTCACGCCTCTCTCTGGTGATCTGTACACTTCCTGTTTGTGTGCCAACGAGCGCAAGACCCTCAGGTGGACCATGATCCCAACAGCCTTAGGTGAGGATCAGGCTTTGGTCCTCCACGCTGCCAGGAAACCGCTGTGTGGCAGGCTGAGTACGACCCAAGTGCAGGACCCAGAAGCAGGAAGTGAACTCTCAGGAAGTGACTTTAAAAGAATCCACATAAGATGGCTAAATAGAATAAATGGAGATTAAAACATTAAAGAGCAATTATAAAAACACTATGTGAGAAATACTGCTGAAATACAAATTATTAGAGGTGGGAATCACCATACATCTCACGATACAATATTATCACAATACTTAACGCACGATACGATATTATTGCAACTTTTAAAAATATTTTGCGATATTCAGATTCTGTACATAAAGGTAAACTTTATCAATCATCATTTTCTCTAATATCAAAGTCTCACACTCAGTCTTTCTCTCATTTCAGTTTGATTGTTGACAAACTGAACGGTTTGTATTACAGTCTAGTCCAACTTAACTGAATCAACCATCTGGTACAATTATAGCTATTCTGAACTATGCAGTTTATGAAAACTATGCAGCCCCTTCAGCAACTGAAGAATTTGAAAGTAAATTAAAACAAAATATAATTTTACATTAAATAAAAACGTTTTAAACTTAATTAAAATAAAACATGTCTTAAATTAAAATAAGTAAACTGTCATGTTTATTGCTGCCAAAAACAAGTGAAACACATTTGGACAGTGAAGGAATGTCAGGATTCTTGCTCAGAAAAAGGATCAACATGCTCTGAAGTCAGAGCACAAAAACCTTTTTGTAACAAAATATCGATTTCTGAGGGTAGCAGCTGCCTCCATCCTCATGCTTTACTTAATGCAGCTGTCTTAGCCAATGATAAGTCATTTTGAAACCTTCCTTTCAATTCATTATGCATGCTTCCCTTGGACATATCATTAGAACAGACTGTTGGCAGTTAAATTGCCATGCAAATGATTTCTTCTTAATCTTAATTAGACCTTATGATTTGCAGTACTTTGGCCTCCAGCAGGACTCAGCAGCAACCCTGACATCATTTTGGACTGTTTTTTTCAGCTCCTGTTTTTCATGCCTGATGCAGTAAAATTTCCAATTATAATTGATCTTACCTTCGATTTAGAACCAACATTACATCTAGAGATCTAGATTTAGATCTAGTGTGATCACAGTTAACTGCCTCCTTTTGTCCCAACACATTTCCTTCTAGTTTCTACAAAATCTGTAAAATAACCTCAGGAACCTTTATTTTAATGGAGAGATAAAGAAGGTGACCTGTGCTGCTGCTTTTAGGGGCTGTGAATGTGACTGTGTCTGCTGAGGCCGTAGCGTCCCATGTGTCATGCGATAATGAGGTTGTGAGCGTACCAGACAGAGGTCGCATCGACGTGGTCACCAAATCTCTCATAGTGAAGGTCAGTGTCATAAATACAAGACGAGAAAAACATTTTTACTCATGAAATTTAAATTGTTACTCATTTTAAAGATACTTTTCCTCAGGCTGAGGGAACTGAGATGACAAAGACGTACAACTGGCTTCTTTGTCCAAAAGGTCGGTGTGATTTCCATCAGTCACAAAGTTTAAATAAAGAAATGACCTGAATGCTCAAAGTTAGCAGTGGAGTGCACTGTGTACATAAAATGTGCCAAATATTCATCTTTTACTTTCACAAAATGTAACCATATGTGCTGAAGATCAGGCCACCTGGTGACTTTGAACAGTAACTCTGTTGTAGTCGTGACTTCCTGATTGGACGTTTGTTGTGTCTGTACACAGGAAGCCCGCTGACGGAGGAAGCAGAGATACATCTGCCTGAGAATGTGATTGAAGGATCTGCCCGCACTTCTGTATCAGTCCTGGGTAAACCTCATGATTTCATCTCAATTTTGGTTCAGCCAAATAAAAATATGGCGGGTTAAAGCTTTGTTAAAAAGGCAAATTACTAAAACAACAGAAAATAAGAGACATCATGTTCAAGTAAAAGTAAAAACCGTATTCAGCTTTTAAAAGATGATTTCATTTATAAATAGACCCACATCTTCCTGGCCTTGTGTGAAAAATAAATGGACCCCAAAAAGGCTGTTTGTGCCTTTCTTTGCAGGAAGAACTGCAGTCTAGCTTTTGTCATAAGTGTTTTCTGAAACGCTGAGTTTTGGCCCAGTCACACCAGAGGGTTTTCCAGCGCAATCATTCTGGTCATGCAGAATCATGTCAGTAGGATTTAAGTCCAGATTTTGACTCGGCCACTTTCTGGCGTTCTGGATCATTTTCCATTTTAACCCTCTGGGGTCGACGGATGCGCCGACACGTCAAAATCACATGACCAATTTAAGATGACATAGCTACAAGATGGTGATGGGATTTCTGCCTCTTTTTGGAGAACCGGCTGTTTCAGCTCGGCTCATTAAAAAGAGCCGGGACTTTCAGCACCCAACCGGCTCTTCAGGTTGTTTTGTTGCTTTAATTAATTTGTTATCAACAACATAAAATCATGCACAAAAGAAATTACTAATGTAAAAAAAAAAGTGGATTTATTTATATGTTTACATACAAATATATGCGGTGGCCCCTAGAGACAAAGCACAAACTCCAAAACACATTTCTAGCATGAACTGACCTTCCAGAGCAGAGCTACTAGATCACTTAAATTACACAATTGAAAGCATGTGTGTATTGTTTGTGTATTTATACACAAGCACTCACATATATTCAAATAATTAAAAATGTTTATTTACCTGTTACTACCACACACCAAATCCGGTCGTTGGTACTTGCTGGCTTGTGTAGCCGTAGGTAACAAAAGCTCAACACTGCCCCCTAGCATCCTGGAGCACTTCTGTTGTGTTTTGTACATATTTTGGGGTTTGTATGTGCTTTGTCTGTAGGGGCCACCGTAAATATACTTTTATTTATTCACTCCACATAAAATGTAATAAATAAATCATATAATACTAAAAACTATTTACATTTCAACTTTTACTATTTAAATTTTCAGCTTTTTCTTTTTAAAAGTGAAACAACACAAAACACTGCAAAAGAAGTGCGAGAGAGAGAGAGGGTGAGAGAAAGGGGGGGGGGGGGGGGGGGACACGGCTCCCGATAAGGAGCTGGCTCGCGTCGTTCACTTCAAAGAACCAGCTCTAAGAGCCGTTTCGTTCGCGACGACACATCACCACTACAAGAAGTAACGGACTTCAAACTACATACCACTTGTTGAATTGTGTCGATGGACCACGTAAAACCAGAGTTATGATAAAAAATACACATAATGTTTTCTTCTTTACAAAACAGTGGTGTTTACAGCAGGAGGAACGGTAAAAACTGTGTTTTCTACAGACAGCACTAGCAAACACTCTCTGCTTGCGCGTTAAAAAATAAAATAAAAAACACCCCTTCCCTATTGGTGTTAGAGTTTACCATGTCAGCCCATCAAAAAATGATATGGCAACATGTGACACTTGGTTATTTAGGGAGAACGGCATTTTTAGTAGTGGCGGAAAGCGGGCGAGCGAAAGAAAAAGAGAGAGAGCGAGTTTTCATGCCTTAACCAGACTCCTCCGTCGCTAACCGCCTGAACCCAATGCCCCACCCCTCCCCTGCAGCTGAGCCGCAGACAGCCCCAGAGCATCACACTGCTACCACCATGTTGGTATGATGTTCTTTCTATGAAATGACGCGTCACTTTTAAGCCAAATGCAACAAAACTCAAAACTTTTTCTCTTCAGTCCATATAATATTCTCCCAAATATCTTGTGGAGCATGGAGATGTTTTTTGGGCAAATGTGAGATAAGCTTTTGTGTTCTTTTTGGTCAGCAGAGGTTTTGTCCATGAATGTTGTTTTTGCCCCGTCTCCTTTGTATTGTTGAATCGTAAACTCTGACCTTTGCAGAGGAAGGCAAGGCCTTCAGTTCTGAGTGTTTTTGGGATTCGTTTGACTTTTTCGGTGAGTCGTCGATGTGCTTATGGAGTAATTTCGGCCACATCTTTTCTAGTTTTCTCAGTTTGTGGATAATGGGTTCCAACATGGTGCACTGGCGCTCCAAAGCTGTAGAAATTGTTTTTTAACCCTGTCCAAACTGATAGATCTCAAGACTTCTCGCCTATTTTTGAATTTCTTTTGGTCATGGCAATGACGTGTTTCTTTTTGACGTCTTTTAGCCTTTTCCCTTTGTCAAACAGATTGTACTTGAGTGATTTCTTGATCCAGCAGGTCTGGCCTTAATCAGGTCTGGGTCCTGTTGGTGAAATGAAACTCAGTCTTCCCAGAAATATTTGGTTGATCACAGTCAATCTACGATTTTCAGTTTGGATGTTTTTTCGCTCAGCAAATGAAATCATCATTTAAAATTGCATATTGAAGTATTCAGGTTATCTTTGCCCAATAATACAAAGTTGTTTTACGCTAGCTTTGTTAGTTTTAGTGAATCAGTGTTTTTGATCAGGTGACATCCTCGGCCGGGCTCTGAAGAACCTGGATGGATTGCTGCAGATGCCGTATGGATGTGGGGAGCAGAACATGGCTCTCCTGGCCCCCAACATCTACATCCTCCACTACCTGAAAGGCACACAGCAGCTCACTGCAGCCATCATGGAAAAAGCTACTAACTTCCTCACCAGTGGCAAGTTTTTACTGTTTCCTCTAAGAAGGAAATCATTGTAATCACTTCAACACACACGGTTCAAGAAACAAGCCGACAGGAGGCAGAACATTAGCCACAGCTTTTGGTCAAATGTGTCATTTTCCTCATCTGTCAGCAAGAGTCATTGAATTTCCCAAATCTCAATGTACACATGCAGATCCATAAACAAATGGAGTCCAATCATCACCATAGCAACAATGTCTCGATCAATGTCTCTGTTGTTACAGGATACCAAAGACAGCTCAACTACAAAAGTGCTGACGGTGCTTACACCACATTTGGAACAGGACCAGGAAACACTTGGTGAGAACATCACTGATCAAACATGTCATAAACCAGAGAGGTTACACTGGTTTTTAAATATCCCACCAAACAGAAGACGTTTCTTGAAGTTTGACTACCCATTAATAACATAAACATGTCTACCTCTAATACTTAAAATAATTCTCCATTTAATCCTTTGACTAAGATAACATTAACAATACCTTTTGGTTAATACTGTGTAATTTAGTAGGTAGGAAGGAGTATTAGAGCCACATAAAAAATGTTATTGATCATTATTAGAATAAAGTCGAATTTTAAAGATTAAAGTTGTAATTCTACTTTAAAAAAAGTGTAAATAGTATTTCAATAATAAAGTCTTAATACTGTTTTGTAAAAAAAAGTCAAATTCAAATCTAAGAAAACAGTTGAAATGATTACAGTTGTTGTTTCAAACGACTGCTATACCCTGTGTAAAAGGCCTTGAGTAGATGTAGTGAAATAAAGCAGTCGTCTTGTGATACAGCACAGATCCTCTTTATTCCACGAGCGTGGAACCATCGGTATCCTTGCATCTGTACATTAGCAGCCATTTCCTTTTATACAAATCTAACCACATGCAGCTTTCTGCACCACTTTCTGCTTTTCAGTGTACTTATACTTACTGCCACGCTGTTTTTATTGCTACAAGTGACATCAGTTCCTTCCTTGTTACTAAAACTGAGTCTGAAGTACGATTTCACTAATTCAGAGGGTAAAGCAACTGTGGCAGTTTGTCCTGAAATAACTGTGATATCCACATTTCTGCTTTTGTCTCAAAATACATTTTCAAATTTAATCTTGAAATTTCAACTTTATTTTCAAAATGATCAGTATTTCTTTCTCCTAATGTGACCTCACAGCCAAACATTTCCATCATTGTAAGACGTGTAAGTGTTGTTTTCTTTCTGTCAGGCTGACTGCGTTTGTGGTAAGAAGTTTTGCCAAAGCTCAGTCTTTCGTCTTTATTGATCCCAGAAAGATCGAAGAGTCTAAGACCTGGCTGCAACATAAACAACAAGAAAATGGCTGTTTTGAAAAGTCTGGGAAACTCTTCCACAACGGAATGAAGGTAACCTGCAGTTCTTCGCTGTTAGACTGTGGAAACAGCCTCCAGTCTGGATTTAACAAATTTTATTAATAATGTCATGCATACATGGAAAACACTGTACTAAATACTGTAACAGCTCACACCAGTATATTCTATTATTTTATTTAAGAAATAATTTCCCTTCATCTTGTTCCATTCACACCAGCACTGCCTTCTATGTAGCATTCACACATATTTATACAAAATACAAAGTATGCACTAGAGACCAACTTGGGATTAGTATCTTGCCCACAAATATTTAGCATGCAGGCTGGAGCAGCTGGGAATCAAACCACCAACCTTCTGATTAGTAGATGACTACACAAACTGTTTATAAGGTTGGGGAAACCCGAGGTGAAGAAACATCCATCTCACTGGAAATACAATGTCCAGATGAACAAAATCAACTTCCTGTTCATCTCTTTAGCTGGATGTTTGAACATGCATCAAGACATTCATGATACTAAAACCACATGCAGCTGAAAATCATTTTCATGACTTCATATCCCTGAATGTTGGTGCATCGATGATAAAGTGTCTATGATGTCTTCTGTTGACAGGGTGGTGTATCTGATGAAGTGACTCTCACTGCGTACGTTACTGCTGCCTTCTTGGAAATGAATACATCCCAACATGTGAGTAGCTGTGTGCAGATCAACAATGGATCATATATCAAGTGTGGGAGAGAGTATGAGCGTGCAGCGTTTAAAGTGTGGAAGTACTGACCTTACTTTGAGTTTGATTCCATAAAAAGTGACAAAAACATTAGTGTCTGCTGTTCACTGCGTGGGAAGAAAACTTCTTTTTACAGCGAAAAAAAAGAAACTAAACTTTTTTTGGGAAATAATCAGTAATTAGTTACTGATTACTGGGAATCATATATAAATATATATATATATATATATATATATATATATATATATATATATATATATATATATATATATATATATATATACATATATATTTATATATATCTATTAGGGGTGCAACGATACACAAAATTCACAGTTCGGTTCGATACTTTGGTGTCACGGTTCGATATTTTTTCGATACAAAAAAATGTTCATGCCTTTTTAATTTGTCATTGATTAAAATTATAAATATACATTTTAACTCAGAAGTACAGTTTTTTAATTTAATGTTGCTGAAACAACAAAATAATTAAAAAAAAAAAATCTATCTGATTGAGAAATCACTCATGTTTGGAAAAGAGAGACTGGCCTCTAGGTGACCTGTGGAAATCTCACAGTCTAAGAAGGCTAACCTGACACTTTTCATATCCTCCCTGGTGAATTTGATGTGTCGTTCCACCGAGTTAATGTGATCCGTGAATTGTGGAACGTCCTGAGAATTGATTTTCACCCAGGTGTCATCCACATACCTGAACTCTCACCAGCAAGAACTTGTATCACCACCAAACCTGTACAGTGTTTTTTCAATATGTTCTTTATATTGTAAATACTACTAGAAGATTGCTCCACTCTTTGCTTGATCTGTACTTTCCTCTAATTGCTGTGTTTTCTGTTATCACGCTGATGTTTTGAGTGACTGAATCAGGAACTCTGCCTCCTATTCTTCTCACACTGGGTTTAATGAAAGAAGATTTCTGTTTGTCCATTAAAGTTCTTTGTTGTGATCGTTTAAAGGATCCTGTGATGAACAAGAGCCTGGCTTGTCTCAAGGAGTCTCTCAGTGACCTGAGCAACACCTACACTACAGCTCTGCTGGCCTATGTGTTCACTCTGGCAGCAGACGTGGAGACCCGAGCTCACCTTCTGCAGCACTTAGACACAGTTGCAGTGAGGGAAGGTGGGTCATCCTTTAGCAGGACATCATTCAGGCTTTATTAGCATCACTGTGACTGTTATTGTGTTTGAAGGAGGTTTCCTCTACTGGTCTCAGACAGCAGCAGAAACATCAGCCTCCCTGTCAGTGGAGATCAGTTCTTATGTGCTGTTGGCCAAACTCAGTGCCTCCCCGACTGCTGAGGATCTGGGATATGCCTCTGGTATTATCAGGTGGCTGACTGGGCAGCAGAACTATTACGGAGGCTTCTCCTCCACTCAGGTATGACACCACCCGAACAGCATGAAGCTCATCTTTGAGTTAATATACAGTCTTAGACAAAATCAGGGACAGAAGAAATAATACTGAAGCTTTCAGTTTTCTCTCAGATATGTAAAACAGATTTGTTTTAGCCAGACAAGTTTTTATTCTTTAGTTAGAATAAGACATTTAAGTTTTGTCTAAAAATTCATTGTTTTTACAGAATAGCAACGTTACCTCAGACACCAACTACACGTAACAGCCTGTAAATAACAGATCACCTGCGAGTTTATACCTGTAATTTCTATACTTTGATAATTCTCAGTTAAAGATATTTTAACCTGTTTATTTAACCAGGAAGTGAAATTTGGAAAACTTGAGATTAAGGATCTCTTTTGTGAGAGGGTCTCAAAGGCAGTTTTAACTCAATGTCTATTCCACTTAAGCCCATGAAATATGGAGACATATGCTGTGTGTGTTAACCACAATGAATCCATCCTGTAGGACATGGTGGTGGCTCTTCAGGCTCTGGCTCTCTACTCCGCTCTGGCGTTCAGTCCTGAAGGTTGGAGCACAGTGACAGTTCAGGCTCCCAGCAGTCAGCTGACGTTTGATGTAAATCAGAGCAACAAACTGCTCTACCAGGAGGAGGCGCTGCAGGACGTGTCAGGAAAATACAGGCTGGAGGTGAAGGGCACTGCATGTGCTTCAGTGCAGGTCAGTGACAGCATCATGTGACCAGCTCCTGGTTGATGTCAGAGAAAGGGTTTCTTCTTTTTCTTTTTACTCACACAACTTTAGAGAGCATTAGCATTTCCACATGTAATAACGCTCATCTTGCACATGTATTTTCATGCACAATAACGACATTAGACCTGGCAGTAATAACTGTAGAGAGGACAATGCTATTTTAAACTAAATTAATATCAGAATCAGGGAAACTATTTATCCCAGAGGGAAACTGAGTTGTCATAGCAGCAAATATACAACAAACATCAAGCACTCGTATAAAAAGAGTGTAGATATAACAGAGATACTGATATTAAGATGAATATAGACATATAGGTATGACTATAAAAGGATGTGTGCTAATATGTGTCATGGTGTAGAAGAGTGACAGCAGGGTGCATTGAGGTGTGATTAGTTCTGTTCCACACGTGACCCGAGTGTGTTTCCCAGATTTCTGCCACCTACAACATCCCAACACCTGCTGATGTCACCACTCTCAGTGTGAACGCCCAACTAGAGGTCAACACCACAAGTGAATCTGCTCGACCCAAATTCACTGTGCAAATACAATCACTGTAAGTATGTGACAGAGGAGTGCTCTTTACCAGTGTGGAGGAACTGCTGGTAGATGAAACTGTGCACACAGGTCAGTATAATCACACTGTTCAAACACAGGTACAGTGGAAAGGAGAAAACTACAAACATGGTGATCCTGGACATCAAAATGCTCTCTGGATTTTCCCCAGACCCCGAGTCTTTGAAGAGTGTGAGTAATTACACAGATCCTACCAACACGTGCATCTCATGTGATAATTGTGATGATAATAATAAAATGATGTCGTCTCCTCACAGCTCAAACGTGGCCTCCTGGTGAGTCGTGTTGAGCAAAAGGAGGATCATGTTCTGGTGTACTTAGAGGAGGTAAGTGAAAGTCACCGTGGGGACAGCAGATGATGATCTTTGGTACAAACTGTGTCTGCGATTGTTTCTGTCTCGTCCAGTTATCAAAGGACACACCCATCGACCACAGCTTAGAGATCATCCAGGAGCTCCCAGTGGACAACCTGAAGCCAGCCGTGGTCAAGATCTATGACTACTACCAACCAGGTCCAAGTCTAACTGAGCTTTACTCCAACAGCACACTGACACACTTCAGAGGCTCCATCAGACTGAACAGTTCATACAAGCTGATGTTTCAATCAGTGACACAGAGAAATGACACTTTCATGTTTTTCTACCATGTTTCTGTCAGGTGACCAGGCTGAGACCCAATACATGTTTGTCTCGTGAGGTAAGAAGCTGGAATAACACACGAGGACACCTTTCACACACATTCATGTTCACAGCATCAATGAAAAGGACTTTGAGCTTTTACTAACTTTTATTCTCCGTCTCACAGTTTGAAGAAGGTGTGGCTGGTCCTGAGGTTTAAACCTGCATTTGAATAAAGAGACTTTTTCTGCTCACATGTGTGTATGCGTGTGTGTTAACAGCTCCAGTATTATTAGTGCTTCTTTAATAACATGCTTCATTATTAATAATAGCAGAATGGCAGTGCTGTGAATGCACCGCTGAGACTGGCCTTGTGCCACATTTCTGTCTTTGTGGACAAAACATTAGAAAAGCTAAACGAGACATTCAGTGAGAGCAACGTCCACGGAGATAGAAGACAGAAACATGATGCTCATGTGTGCATGTGTGTGTGTGTGTGTGCGCGTGTGTGTGTGTACATGTACGTGTTTGTGTACGTGTTTGTGTGCGTGTTTGTGTGTGTAAGTGTGCGTGTTTGTGTGCGTGTGTGTGTGTGCGTGTGTTTGTGTGTGTACGTGTGTGTGTCTGTGTGTGTGCGTGTGTGTGTGTTTGAGTGTGTAAGTGTGCGTGTGTGTGTGTGTGTGTGTTTGTGTGTGTAAGTGTGTGTAAGTGTGCGTGTGTGTGTGTGTGTTTGTGTGTGTAAGTGTGCGTGTGTGTGTGTGTGTGTGTTTGTGTGTGTAAGTGTGTGTAAGTGTGCATGTGTGTGTGTGTGTGTGCGTGTGTGTGTGTGTTTGTGTGTGTAAGTGTGCGTGTTTGTGTGCGTGTGTGTGTGTGCGTGTGTTTGTGTGCGTGTGTGTGTGTGCGTGTGTTTGTGTGTGTGTGTGTGTGTGTGTGTCTGTGTGTGAGCGTGTGTGTGTGTACGTGTGTGTGTCTGTGTGTGTGTGAGCGTGTGTGTGTGTGTGTGTCTGTGTGTGTGCGTGTGTGTGTGTGTGTTTGTGTGTGTAAGTGTGCGTGTGTGTGTGTGTTTGTGTGTATGTTTGTGTGTGTAAGTGTGAGTGTGTGTGTGTGTGTGTGTGTGTGTGCGTGTGTGTGTGTGTAAGTGTGCGTGTTTGTGTGCGTGTGTGTGTGTCTGTGTGTGTGCGTGTGTGTGTGTGTGTCTGTGTGTGTGCGTGTGTCTGTGTGTGTGCGTGTGTGTGTGTGTGTGTTTGTGTGTGTGTTTGTGTGTGTGTTTGTGTGTGTAAGTGTGCGTGTTTGTGTGCGTGTGTGTGTGTGTGTGTGTGTAAGTGTGCGTGTTTGTGTGTGTACATGTGTGTGCGTGTATGTGGGTGTGTATGTGCGTGTGTGTGTATGTGTGTGCACGTGTGTGTGTGTGCACGTGTGTTTGTACATGTGTGCACGTGTGTGTGTGTGTGTGTGTACGTGTGTGTGTATAATCCAACAAACCTTAACCTTTTTGTTCTTTTTTTGAAAAAAAAAAGAAATTGTAGCGGGAACTGTTGCATTTTGAGGAGAAATTTATTTTGAGTGAAGAAAATTCATTGCTGCTTGTATGTATGTATGAATGAAATGTATTTCAGTGTTTGCTATTATCCATATAAACACACAACAGCAGCCCCTCTCGCTCAGTGTCACAGTCTGGCGAGGGCAGACTGTAGGGGTTGACAAAAGCACCCAAAATGCAGACTCCAAGAACAGGGAACAGAAGTTGAAATGTTAACAAAAAGCGAGCCGTTTAATAAGGCTGGTAAAAAAGGTACAAAGGGCAAACTGACGCAAAATTAACACAAACCTAACCTGGGAAATCTAAACAAACAATAAGAAAAACCTAGACAAGAAACTTGGAAACATGGCATAGGAAACATGGCGTGGACAACAGACGACCTGACAATGACACACTGAAAACAGAGGACTTCAATACACAGTAGGTGATTCGGGGAAGTGGGAACACATGGAGGAACAGCTGACTGACATGAGCCTAACGACAGGACAAGGGAAGTGAAACTAAATACAATGAACAAAGAACACACGACTCCTTCAAAATAAAACAGGAAACATGAGATAGACATGATAATACAAACTTGATAACATAAGACACGCAGCATGAAACACAAAGGGTGAGGGAAACTTAAATACAGGAAGAAAACACAAGGAGTCTAATAACCTAATGAACTTAAACATAAACATCCAAATAAACTAAAACTTAAAACGCTGGGTCAACAGACCCAGGAACATGACACTCAGTTTTTGCATTTGCGCTCGCTCGTAATGTGTCGCTCGCACTCTCAACATTTCTGCCCGTGCGCGCTCAACTCTTTCTCTACACCGTTATATTTGTGCCACAAAACCAGCCAATCACAGACTTGGATGCAATAAAAAAATTCTGATTGGCTGTTCTGGTTTCCAATCAGCTCGAAATGACGAAATGCAATATCCCAGAATCCCTTTCGTCCAAAACTCAAAGGAGGCAGTGGCGGAGGAACACAGAGGGGCGGAGTTTGAAATATTACTCTGTCTGGGTCACAAAATAAACTTTAAGATATTTTCATGCAAGAATGTTTCTGTGTGAACTTCAAATACCTGCTCGATTCATCAAGACATCACATATTTGCAAAGTTGCTCTAACGTTTTCGGAGATGCCCACCAGCTGACCGCACAGCTGGACTGGCCGTTGGGCATACCGGACATTCAATACTTTCTTTTCTGATCAAACCAGAAAGCTTTAATGAGAATCACTACCATCATTACCTGACAAGGTTAACTGTCTTAATGGTCTTGCTCCCCCATACCTTTCTGAGTTACTTCAGCCTTATATTCCTTCGCGGACCCTTAGATCAGCTGACCAGCTGCTTTTGGTTGTCCAATAATCTAGACCAAAAAGTAGAACGAGCCTTTTCAATTATGGCCCCCAAACGTTGGAATACGTTGCCTTTAAATATTAGACACACTCCTTTTTTTGAAAGGTTCAGACTGGTGTGAGTTGATATGTTTATTATGTGTGTTATTATATTTTTATGTGAGCGTCAGTGGTTTTATCTTGTGTTTAACTCCTTTGTTTCTGTACAAAACTTTGGGCAAACCTTCCGTTTTTAAATGTGTTGTATAAATAAATTGAATTTGGATCTTCCCCACTGACCTTTGACCTTCAGCTGTACATGGATCTTCTTCAAATCGTCTCCAGCCCTGCGGGTGGTGCAGATGTAGTTACCACTGTCAGAGACTGTGGGGTTTCTCAGAGTGAGGCTGAGGTCTCCAGTCTGCAGAGCGTCGACTCTCATCGACTGAAGTAACGATGGTTCTGATCTTTAAGATCCGCTCTGCAGACGTACGTGGACTGTTGGGACCTTCAACTCATCACGGCCCCACACTGCTGGTGTGGCACTCCTGGAAACATCAGCTGGTACCTGACAGGACAGCAGGACAGACCCCGCCCTCTCAAACAGCTCCACCCCTGGGGCATGCTGGGAGTCTGAGGACAGAAACATGAAGCAGGTGTGATCGAGTGCAATGAAACGAAGCTGCAGGACAGAAGAACTCCAGAGGTGAACGAGGAGATGACACTGAAGGATAGATGTGTAGCATCTAAATCACACATGGTTTTAGGTCATTATGGGCGGAGTCTCAGAACTTTAACTGCAGTTTCAGACCCTGCTGCTGGAAACACTCGACTCATCATGCAGGACAAATTTCCAGCATGTGACTAGAGAAGATCCCAACATCCATCCTTTTCTGGTAAAGATGATCAGAGTGCTAAAACAGCTTCTTTCTATATGTGCTAGTCATAAATCATCTTTACTCCTAATCAAAGATATAATTCACATATAAATCTGATCAATACGTTAAAGGAGAAATGTAGCTTGTCAGATAAAGGAGAGAAGAAAAAGCCGAGGATTGTTAGACATGATGATGGAGCAGCGACCACAGAATACCTACATCACCTCAGAGTTCCCGTTACCTTCAACTCACCTGTAGAAACGGTCAGAGCAGACAGCAGCAGCACACACACATCTGCAACAGGAGGACAGAGGTCACTAAAGGTCACCAAAGGTCAGCGGTCATGATGAGGACAGACAGGTGTAGGAACATCAGCTCACCTGCAGCAGAAACAGGCCTGAAACTGAAGAACACACTGATCAGAGATCAAATGGTCACATGACCAACGAAAAGCATTCAGACTGCATATTTATGCAATATGCAATTACCATAGTGAGATGACTTTAGTCTCATGAACAACATTAACTAATTATTATTTACTAGCTAATCTTAAATAACTGTTCAGTACAGAAATGAAGCCCAACAATCATGTTTTACAGTCCTGTGGTCTCAGCCTCAGATACTCAACTAATCAAAGTGATGTCATGACAAAACATTTTTTCTCCTTCATTTCTGTCACATAAAGCTGTATGTAACGTTTCTCGCAGTTAGTATCATGGTTGCTAGGCAACCTGAACAGCGCAACGAAGGGCTAGACCGTCCCGTTTCACAAGCCTCTCACTTCCGCACTTCTCGTACTTATAGTACGTGCCGTACGTAGTACGTGTACTTCAAGCGTGCAGACCCTAAATTGGGACACAGAACAGGCAGTTAAACAGAACAGTCTCCCCAACTACTACAATAGTAGGACAGCACCCCCTACTGGTGCTATACCACAATAACCAGGGTTGTTACGTCAGGTGGTGAGTGCCTCGGGAGGGGATTGCTGAGTAGGCTTCATCATCATCATCATCGTCAAATGTATTCATAAAACACTTTAAAACAACCACAGCTGACTAACGTGCAGTACACTGGAACTATACAATAAAATGAAGAATAAGAATAACTTTATTTATCCCGAGGGAAATTCTTTTGTCATGTACATGCTCAAAGCAGCAGGAGAGACAGAGGGACAGATAAATAAGGTATATAATATATACAGTAAGAATAGTAGTATACAGTAATATACAGTAGTAGGATAGTGCAAGACATAGTATCAAATAACTCTAACGAAGTAAGACTGTATCCTGGAGAATAAAGAACTTAACTATCAGTGCAGGCGATTCTAGAAAGTGACAAAGTGTTGTGCAATAGAATAAAGGGAGTAGCAGCGTATGATGGGGGGATGAAACAAATATTAAATATTCAATTTAATATCTGTTGGGTAATATTGCTGATTATGATACTGGTAATATTGGTCTGAGAGGGAGCAGAATAACATTGGTTATTGGTTAAAATTGCATAAGATATAAATAAAAACATAAAATTATTAATTTGTTTAATTAATTATTATTACGTTATTCCATAATTTAGGAGCCGCGATAGAGAAGGCCCCGCCCCCTCTGAGCTTCCTCCTGGATCTCGGTACTTCCAGGAGCAGCTGGTCAGCTGACCTGAGAGACCGACAGGGTGTGTGGGGATGTAGATGCTCAGAGAGGTAAAGCGGGGCAAGACTGTGAAAGCATTTTAAAAACATGAGAATTTTAAAATGAACTCTAAAAGGCACAGGCAGCCAGTGAGGCCAGCACCGGGGTTGGCGAGCTTCCTGAATGGCTGTGAGTGAGGCTGGCAGTACCTGTAACCATGCTCTAATTGTTCTAATAGGATATTATAGTTGACATGTCTGTGAGGGTTCTCAGTCATCCAGGTCATCGTAGTCCAAGGAGCTTGGAAAGAAAAGCGTCTGGACTTCTTTAAGTTTCTTGAAGATGTTTCATCTGAGAAGCTTCTTCAGTTCCGAGGTCAAATGGTGGAGAGTCCCAAAACGCTGATGGCAAAAACACCTGCGGTGTCGCTGTGCTGCGCTCCTCGCCACTATAGATGAGCCGATCAACGAGAGGCCCCGGGAGAATCGGTGGGGGTGCGGGAGATGCCGTCGGTGAGTCGGGAACTGTCGCCTGGATGCTGAAGCTTCTGGTAGCCAGGAGAATGCGATCCGTTTCTTCTGCAAGCGAGCAGTAATCCTTCGCAGCCAGCCAGTTGGCGTGGCCACCTCGCTCTGGGAACTGTTGGAGGAAGATGTGAGTGAAGAGGAATCCGCTGTCATCCGTTCCTATAAAGGACAGCGTTCTCCAAGAGTTGTGAGCAGTACCATCACCCAGGCCCGAGAGAGAGAGGGAGAATGTTTCCTGAACGCAACACTGATCCTGTCATGAACACACACCAAATCAAACTGGATATTCAGCCAGTTTAATGACAGTTTAAATCACTGACTCAGTTTGTTTTCACTGAGCTGTTCAGATTCATTGATGCTGAGTTTAAATCAATCACACTGAGCTCAGACATTCAACAGAACCACACCATAAAAATACACTACACTACCACGTGATGTGTGTCTCATTAGCTGCCCAAACTCCCACACCTGATGCTCATTAGAAGGTTACAAGGCGCCACCTGGTGGCAGGAGCATGAAAAGCAACAAGAGTTATGGTAAAGATACAAGTGTGAAAATCTCTAACCTGTCTTTCATTACCTCCAGTTTGAAGCATTATACCTGACAGCCTGGTGGGAATTAAACACTAAATATTCACTTATTCCAAGTAAGCTAACAACTATTTAGAACAATCCAGATATTTATGAGAAAAAGAAAATATTACATTTTCTGTCATGAAGAAGATTAAAAATCTATGAGATGTGGCATCCTGGGGTGGGGAACAGGAAGAATGGGTGAAAAGATCCGGAAACTACCACCTACACCTGTTGCTCAGGGTCCCAATTGGGGCTAGAGGTGAGCCTGCAGGCCGGAGGAACAGACCAGTGGAAAAGGAAAA
This sequence comes from Neolamprologus brichardi, assembly GCF_056152115.1. Classification (NCBI taxonomy): domain Eukaryota; kingdom Metazoa; phylum Chordata; class Actinopteri; order Cichliformes; family Cichlidae; genus Neolamprologus; species Neolamprologus brichardi. The sequence goes on from NC_142106.1 coordinate 1,008,166, forward strand.
GTGCCGGAAAATGCCAGCAAGAGTGCCGGACCTGGTTGGAGCCCTCCGATGATAGGCCACGTTTCCCACTTGATCACAGCACGGTGGCGCTGTGGTTAGCACTGTTGCCTCACAGCAAGAAGGTCCTGAGTATGATTCCACCATCAGTCCGGGGCTGTATCCCAATTCAGGGTCTGCAGCCTCAACGGTCCTCAAGGGCCACGTACTCAAAGACCGCTGAGGCCGGAAGTGCGAGGCTTGTGAAATGGGACGGTGTAGCACATGTGAGTGAACTCTGTGTCAAACACTGAGCTTCAGTAAAGATTCAAGTTGCATTTATTTATATGTCCTATCACCTTAAATCTTCACTCAAAGACACTCAAGTATCTGTGACAGTGTATATATAGATGTATTATATATAAGAGACAAATGTTGTTCCTTCAGTATGTTGGCATTACTACATTTGGCTCAATGCTTATGTAGCGACTTCCACAGTCACTAGAGGTCGGGGATGGAGCCCGCCTATTTGCCTGACGTGCTGTCAACTTTACGCAATAATGCGAGAGGTGGAATTGTTTGCTTGTTTATTAAAGTGCTTTGAGAGTTTACAGAGTAATGTGATCGGCTCCTGATTCAGACTCTTAAACATCACAGGCTCTAATGTAACAAGACGAAACATGTTGAGCAGCGGTCAACAAAAACTACGGCTACCCAGCACTCCTCTCTGTCAAAATCAAAACCAGTGAAAGACAGACTGACAACGCCCTCTTAATGTCACCGCTAGCACCCACGTGACTCCCGTTACACATCACCATAGCAACCAAACAAATGAAAACCCAGCGATCATCAAAAAATTCAATACATTTAATTATGGCTCCTACATAGTCCACATCATCAGTCCAGCCACAGTCCAATCACATGCATTCATCCAGTCACATGCAATCGTACAAATCATTGCTGTGCATGAATCTAAATATCCACTGACAGCAATATTACATCATTCAAAAAATAAAAACAATTCCTCTTGCTTTTGAAATGGATTGAATCACTACAATCCTTTTAAACAGAGGACTTATCATCTGATATGGTCAGCGTCCGAGGTAGGTGAATTTCCTCAGAAGCCCATTGTGATCTAGAGAAGCTCACCTTAAATTTGCTCTCAATTAAAGTATTTTAAGGCGCTTTTACTTCCAATCTTGCAGGCCTGCTTTTAAATCATCAACCATCAACCCCCAGAGGGATGATACCTGGCAGGCAACGGCGCCGTTACAAAAAAATCATATTAGGCCTTGTTCAGGACATGTCTAAATATATATATATAAAAAATAAACCTGTGTTTCTCTTACAAAAAGAAAACAACCCTAACCTAACTGTCAAAATCAGCCTGGTACTAAAAAACAAAACAAAAAACCCCCAAATCTGCCAGAAATCACAGGAACAGTTTTGCTTTCTGGTGACACAACATGCTGTAGGGATTAGAACCTGCCATGCAGTGCTGCTCATATGGAGTCAGAACGATGCCACCTCGAAACGAAACCGAAAAAAAATATTGTAACTGAAATAAATGTACTGAAAAATCTTGTATTGAAACCGAAAAAAAAAAATGATAGTGAAAAACAATTAATTGAAACTGTAATTTTTTTGTTTTCGCTTACATTTTTTTTCCGGTTTCAAACCATTTTTCGGTTTCACTCTGCTGGCACTGTTTTGGCGTCCGGCGGATTCCGACCCGCATGTATTTGCATTTATTATAATGCTGACCAATGACTGGAGAAAACACTGACGACGCGGCTGCAGTCACGGACAAACTTGCACGTGTCTGTTCGGGAATGGCAGCTGCTGAGAGGTCCAGCGTTTACATTACCGACTATTTCAAAGTGACAGCCTGAGTTTGGGTTTAGGGCAGTGTTGCTGTCTGTTCACCTGGTTGACTCTTGAAGTTGATGCTGTTGCTCTTGAACTGCATTTTGTCTTCAGGAAGAGATTGATTGTCGTCGAAGCTTGTTCCTCAGGTTAAGATGTACATGGAGTGAAGCTGTGTAATATTCAGCCAAAACACGGGCTGGGTGTGGTTCCAATTATGTTAAGCTATCATTTTGCTCCGGCCACTGAGCGTGTGGAGGACGTTGATCCAATTCCGTAGTGTTGTGGGATCTCTCTTTAATGTATTGTCTTGATGAAATGCTTTCATGTTACTTAGTTTAGTACGTCTGGTTCACACCTCATTCACGCCGGGAAACAGACGGTGAGAAACTGGTGAATGTCTCCCAGGAGACGGAGACTTGACCCCAGAGTGGGGGAGACTCACACAGGTGATAGAGAGTCTTTCTGTTTAGAGCTACGGTGTGAACTGCAGCTGTAGAAGCCTTTTGTTCTGTGACTGTGTTTAAAAGAGACCTGAACTGTTCATGGTCAGAGACGACTCTCAGTGCCCCCTGACTGACGTCTCTCCTCATGATGAGAAAGAAAGTGTTGGGTTTTAACTGCTCATCGTGTCTGCAGGCTTTGGTAATAAATTTTGACAACAGTAGCCACCCGTACAAACACACTAAGACATATTTAATATCATTTTCATCACTACTTATTAACACTTTCACTCTCTTGTTCTTCTGTCCACATTTTAACACATCTCTGTCCATCACTCTTGGTTATACACCACCCATACTGCATGTATTCTTTCCCATATTTCTGAAAGAGAAAAAATAGATAAATCATCCAATCAAAACCTGGATTTGCGCGGACTACTCAGAGGGATGCCTCCTACGGCCGTACTGGCCGTACTGCTGAGCTCAGCTTTGTGGACAAGCGTGTTCACCGTCCGGCCTTTTCCTTGTGGTGCAAAAGTGCTAAACACCATAGACTAAGGACAGAGTCCTTCCCATGACGGTCCTGAAATTAGGCGTTGAATTCCTGAGGTTTTCCTCCCAGCCAAAGAATTAAAATAAAACAAGATAAAAAAAATAAAAATAAAAATTGGGTTTTCACCTGTAGGGACGCCCCCATTTGCTGGGCCCAGCTTCATTGTACGAACAAGTGCATCCGCTGTCCGGCCTTTCTGCCTTTTTTCATTGGTGCAAAAGTGCTAAAAAACCATACACCAGAAGGCTCAACTTGTTGAGCTTCTAAGATCCTGCACTTACCACTGCAACAAGAATCCCCAAACTGAGTTTCTAGGAACAATAATTGCAGCAGTAAGGAAGCGAGGCTTTCCCTGTTGGTCCGATTGAAAATCCTCCCAAATCAAAACAGCTCACCGTTGCAGATCCTTTTCAGTGCCTCTCTTGGTTCTTTTAAAAATTCCTGCATGTGTGAGTCGCTGAAGCACACACCGCGGTTCCCCCTTTTTGAAAACAACGGTGGGACTGAGGCAATTTTACCTCAGGATGGCCAGTCACCGCATTCCTGTGATTCAGCGAAACTCACCGGAGGAATCCTGCCGACAGCGCCAAAGTGTTGTGGAAAATTTAACAATAACCTGCAACACACCCAGTAAGCTTGATTTGAAGTGGGTTTAATAAACACACTGCAATGTGGAGAGAGCATCCCAGTGAAACTGTCAGGATCTGGAGACTCGACTGGAAAATTCCATCAGGCACCTGAGTTCCTTGGTCTCCACCCCTGGGCGGAGCCATCATCCCTGCTGCAGTCCCGCACACCTGAGACTGATTCGGGGCAATCAGGTTGAGGATTTAAGGCCCCCTCAGACTCTCCTTCACCGCCAGTTCGTCAACGACCTCACGTTGGTATTGACTCTACGGTCTTTTACGCTCTTGCCACTTTTTCCTTGTTAACTTTGGTTTCGTGCGCTTCAGATTCCCTGGACCTTCTTTGCTATCACCCTCAGCTCTCCGTGGATCATCTTCATATTCAGGAAAAATACAAGGACCCTCACCTTCCTGCCCTCCAGCCTCACTCACCACCTTGGACTCAGCAGAACTCAGGTCTGCCAGCCTCTCCACGACTCCCCTGGACTATCGCTGCCTCTCCCTCACAGCGAGGTTCACGCCGGTCACCAGTAAGCGCTATCAGTCAGTTCCACCTCTGCTTGGATACCCTGCACCTGCCGCCTTCTTAACCCTGTTCTCTTTTCTTCCCAGACGCAACCGCTCCGTTCCCGTCGCAACCTGCTAGATCCCCGTTCACCCCCACTGTCACACGGTTACATCATTAGCGACACCCTGCCACATATTCACTTGTTGACTAAATAATAAACGCTGCAAAACGTTGAGCCGTCTCTGTTGTGGTTATCTGCAATCGAGTCCGATCGAGCTATCGGCCCGTGGCCATTGTGACAGAAACACCAGGACCATCTCTGAATTGTGGCCACCGTCCTTACATCTTATATACAGACACACAGACAAAGAACATCCACAGACTCTTACATGTTGGTATAGCCCCCCCGTGAGAGAAGGGGCTATACCTCACAGAGAGAATCATGACCTTGTTTTCTGCTTGGCCATGACCTAAAGATTTGCATCCCTGATAAGCAGAATGAGCCTCACTATCTGTTTAACGTCTCCCAACGGCCTCACTGTGTTAACTTTCCACATGCATGTAAACTAGTGACACATCGAAACCTGCACAAAGACAGAAATGTGGCACAAGGCCAGTCTCAGCGGTGCATTCACAGCACTGCCATTCTGCTATTATTAATAATGAAGCATGTTATTAAAGAAGCACTAATAATACTGGAGCTGTTAACACACACGCATACACACATGTGAGCAGAAAAAGTCTCTTTATTCAAATGCAGGTTTAAACTTCAGGACCAGCCACACCTTCTTCAAACTGTGAGACGGAGAATAAAAGTTAGTAAAAGCTCAAAGTCCTTTTCATTGATGCTGTGAACATGAATGTGTGTGAAAGGTGTCCTCGTGTGTTATTCCAGCTTCTTACCTCACGAGACAAACATGTATTGGGTCTCAGCCTGGTCACCTGACAGAAACATGGTAGAAAAACATGAAAGTGTCATTTCTCTGTGTCACTGATTGAAACATCAGCTTGTATGAACTGTTCAGTCTGATGGAGCCTCTGAAGTGTGTCAGTGTGCTGTTGGAGTAAAGCTCAGTTAGACTTGGACCTGGTTGGTAGTAGTCATAGATCTTGACCACGGCTGGCTTCAGGTTGTCCACTGGGAGCTCCTGGATGATCTCTAAGCTGTGGTTGATGGGTGTGTCCTTTGATAACTGGACGAGACAGAAACAATTGCAGACACAGTTTGTACCAAAGATCATCATCTGCTGTCCCCACGGTGACTTTCACTTACCTCCTCTAAGTACACCAGAACATGATCCTCCTTTTGCTCAACACGACTCACCAGGAGGCCACGTTTGAGCTGTGAGGAGACGACATCATTTTATTATTATCATCACAATTATCACATGAGATGCACGTGTTGGTAGGATCTGTGTAATTACTCACACTCTTCAAAGACTCGGGGTCTGGGGAAAATCCAGAGAGCATTTTGATGTCCAGGATCACCATGTTTGTAGTTTTCTCCTTTCCACTGTACCTGTGTTTGAACAGTGTGATTATACTGACCTGTGTGCACAGTTTCATCTACCAGCAGTTCCTCCACACTGGTAAAGAGCACTCCTCTGTCACATACTTACAGTGATTGTATTTGCACAGTGAATTTGGGTCGAGCAGATTCACTTGTGGTGTTGACCTCTAGTTGGGCGTTCACACTGAGAGTGGTGACATCAGCAGGTGTTGGGATGTTGTAGGTGGCAGAAATCTGGGAAACACACTCGGGTCACGTGTGGAACAGAACTAATCACACCTCAATGCACCCTGCTGTCACTCTTCTACACCATGACACATATTAGCACACATCCTTTTATAGTCATACCTATATGTCTATATTCATCTTAATATCAGTATCTCTGTTATATCTACACTCTTTTTATACGAGTGCTTGATGTTTGTTGTATATTTGCTGCTATGACAACTCAGTTTCCCTCTGGGATAAATAGTTTCCCTGATTCTGATATTAATTTAGTTTAAAATAGCATTGTCCTCTCTACAGTTATTACTGCCAGGTCTAATGTCTTTATTGTGTATGAAAATAGGATGATCTGATATCGTCGTGTTGGTGTTGTTCCCAGATCATCATGAAAATGTTGTTCAACATTGCAAGCGACCAATCACATTATTGTGACGTTATTCTTTTGCGCACCAACCCATTCGTGCATTTATGAAATTCCAATGTTGCAAGGACAATATCAGTTCTGCTTAGCCTTTATTAAAGGGTTAGGGTCAGGGTTAGGGTCCGTTGATCGGCGGACAAAGGCGGTTTCTCGCAGCTTAAGTACAGTTTTTTGTTTTACGCCGGTTTTTCCCGAAGTCACAAAAGTATGATATCACAACATTCTGATTGGTCACTTGCAATGTTGATCCTGGAACAACCTTTAGTATGATGATCTGGGAACAACACCAACACGAAGATATCAGATCGTGTATGAAAATACATGTGCAAGATGAGCGTTATTACATGTGGAAATGCTAATGCTCTCTAAAGTTGTGTGAGTAAAAAGAAAAAGAAGAAACCCTTTCTCTGACATCAACCAGGAGCTGGTCACATGATGCTGTCACTGACCTGCACTGAAGCACATGCAGTGCCCTTCACCTCCAGCCTGTATTTTCCTGACACGTCCTGCAGCGCCTCCTCCTGGTAGAGCAGTTTGTTGCTCTGATTTACATCAAACGTCAGCTGACTGCTGGGAGCCTGAACTGTCACTGTGCTCCAACCTTCAGGACTGAACGCCAGAGCGGAGTAGAGAGCCAGAGCCTGAAGAGCCACCACCGTGTCCTACAGGATGGATTCATTGTGGTTAACACACACAGCATATGTCTCCATATTTCATGGGCTTAAGTGGAATAGACATTGAGTTAAAACTGCCTTTGAGACCCTCTCACAAAAGAGATCCTTAATCTCAAGTTTTCCAAATTTCACTTCCTGGTTAAATAAACATTAAACAGGTTAAAATATCTTTAACTGAGAATTATCAAAGTATAGAAATTACAGGTATAAACTCGCAGGTGATCTGTTATTTACAGGCTGTTACGTGTAGTTGGTGTCTGAGGTAACGTTGCTATTCTGTAAAAACAATGAATTTTTAGACAAAACTTAAATGTCATATTCTAACTAAAGAATAAAAACTTGCCTCGCTAAAACAAATCTGTTTTAGTTCATGCTGTTTGGGTGGTGTCGTACCTGAGTGGAGGAGAAGCCTCCGTAATAGTTCTGCTGCCCAGTCAGCCACCTGATAATACCAGAGGCATATCCCAGATCCTCAGCAGTCGGGGAGGCGCTGAGTTTGGCCAACAGCACATAAGAACTGATCTCCACTGACAGGGAGGCTGATGTTTCTGCTGCTGTCTGAGACCAGTAGAGGAAACCTCCTACAAACACAATAACAGTCACAGTGATGCTAATAAAGCCTGAATGATGTCCTGCTAAAGGATGACCCACCTTCCCTCACTGCAACTGTGTCTAAGTGCTGCAGAAGGTGAGCTCGCGTCTCCACGTCTCCTGCCAGAGTGAACACATAGGCCAGCAGAGCTGTAGTGTAGGTGTTGCTCAGGTTACTGAGAGACTCCTTGAGACAAGCCAGGCTCTTGTTCATCACAGGATCCTTTAAACCATCACAACAAAGAACTTTAATGGACAAACAGAAATCTTCTTTCATTAAACCCAGTGTGAGAAGAATAGGAGGCAGAGTTCCTGATTCAGTCACTCAAAACATCAGCGTGATAACAGAAAACACAGCAATTAGAGGAAAGTACAGATCAAGCAAAGAGTGGAGCAATCTTCTAGTAGTATTTACAATATAAAGAACATATTGAAAAAACACTGTACAGGTTGGGTGGTGATACAAGTCCTTGCTGGTGAGAGTTCAGATATGTGGATGACACCTGGGTGAAAATCAAATCTCAGGACGTTCCACAATTCACGGATCACATTAACTCGGTGGAACGACACATCAAATTCACCAGGGAGGATATGAAAAGTGTCAGGTTAGCCTTCTTAGACTGTGAGATTTCCATCAGTAATGGGGGACATCTAAAAGCTGACATGTACCGTAAACCTAAGCTCCAGCTGATCCAGGAGAGGACAACCGCTGCCTAAGTGAAAACTTGTAGTGATCCCGTACGTGTCAGAAGTATCAGAACAGCTGAGGCACATTTTTTTCTAAACACTGTGTCTCTGTGGCTTTTAAACCCCAAAACACGCCGCGCCAAAAATATGTCCACCCCGACACAAACAGAGTAACATAGTGTACGGTGTTACGTTCCAGGAGGATTGCCAGGATCTATACATCGGGGAAATCGAACAACCTCTGGCTAAGAGGATGGCACAACACAGAAGAGCCACCTCGTCAGGCCAGGACTCTGCAGTCTATTCACACCTACAGGCCAGTGGACACTCTTTCAATGATGAGGATGTAACATCCTGGACAGGGAGGAACGCTGGTTTGAGTGTAGGGTCAAGGAGGCCATTTACGTGAAAAGGGAAAGACCATCTCTGAATCAAGGAGGGGGCCTAAGGGTACATCTTTCGCCATCTTACAATGCTGTGATTGCAGCCATTCCCCAACTCTCTGTGAGTGGTACTCATGGTCATTGATCAGTGGTCTTTGATCAGTGGGTTTTGGTCAGTGGTTGTTGATCAATGGCCATGAGAATTTGCATAATTACGATTAAGGAACTGACCTCCCAGCCCATTGTTCCTTCAGTGAGCTGGTTTCAGTCATTATGTTTCAGTCATTATGCAAATGTACTGTTTATAAGATTGAAACCTGCAGTCAGCTGAGACTGAAGAAGTCACTTGGATGAGTGACGAAACGTTTCTCCCACTGAAAATGTCCAGATGAACAGAATCAACTTTTTGGGGTATATGTAATATATATATTAGATTGTATATTATATTGTTGGTTTATACACTTTTGTGTATGTATGTATATATAAATACCAGCTCGGACGTCGCCCGGATCAACTATTGGAACAATAAGGCATTGGTGGGCAAGAGATGAAAATAGGGCGGTGTTGGAATGCTACTATACAAGTAGCCCCCGTAGCTGGTTACCAAGATGTGAAGATCTGCTAGATGATGTAAATGCGATACATACAGCCACGATTATCGAGACTAACAAGCTGATCTACAGTACAGCAGCAGTGATCAGAGAGATGCTTGGCTACAGGTTGAACAGCCACAAGACGGAGACTAGAGGCTAAGATCAAGGAGGGAGGTTAGCCAACTATCGGAGCTGCAGAAAGGTTTGACAAAGACGGTGCCGAAGAAGAAGTATAGCAAGCTGTCCATGGAAACTGCCAAGCAACGACTAACAGCCTTGGCCAGCACCTTGCCATACACTAGTATGGCTCATGTCTACTGGTGGAAGAAGCTGACTGCACTCCATGAGCGTCTGGCAGCACAAATGAACCAGCTGTTAGTTGACGAGAGACACCCAGAATGGTTAACCGTAGGCCAGACAGTCTTGAAGGGATCGGTCCCATCGGTCCCATCCAACTACTGACCAATAACCTGCCTCAATACCACATGGAAGCTCCTGTCAGGCATCATAGCGGCTAAGATGAACAGACACATGTTCCTGTGCCCCACTCATTGGCAAGAATACCAGAGGTGCAAAACACCAGCTACTTGTAACAATCAGCCGAGACTGCCTGGATTGATTACAAGAGGGTCTATGACTTAATGCCCCACAGCTGGATCCTGGAATGCCTAGACCTGTAAAAGCTCAACAGGACTCTAAGAGCCTTCATCAAGAACTCAATGGGGATGTGGCATACAACACTAGAGCCCAACTTCAAGCCCATAGCACAATCACCATTTACCAAGGAGATGCTCTGTCCCTACGGATACTGACTACAGAATGATGCAGTTGTCAGCCATCTCCTGTACATGGATGACATCAAGCTGTATGCCAAGAGCGAACGAGACATCGATTCACTGATCCACACCACCAGGATATACAGCAACGACATTGGAATATCATTTGGACTGGAGAAGTGTAGTCGGATGATAACAAAGAGTCAGAACTGAGGGAATCGAACTACCTGAAGGCAACATGGCAGACATAGAGGACAGCTACAAGTACTCCAACAGGCAAACAGGAACCCCAAAGAGGCTGCGGGGAAAGCTGCTACAACCAAGTACCTGCAGAGGGTCAGGCAAATCCTGAGGAGTCAGCTGAATGTTAGGACAGGATGCGGCCTATAGAAACTTACGCCCTGCTCATCATCAGGTACCCTGCTGGGATAATAAGCTGGCAAAAGGAGGAGATAGAAGCCACTGACATCAAGACAAGAAACTTCCTGACCATGCATGGAGGGTTTCACCCCAAGTCCAGCATGCTAAATGACAGGAAGGAGGCCAGGGACTGGTGAGTGTCAGCACCACAGTCCATGATGAAACAACGAACATCCACGAGTATGAGGAAGATGGCCCCAACTGACCGCGTGCTCAGTGAATACCTCAGGCAGCAGAAACCCAAGAAAGAGGAGGAAGGCGAGGAACCATCATGGAAGGACAGGCCCCTGCACAGTATGTACCACCGGCAGATAGAGGAAGTAGATGATACCCAAAAATCCTACCAGTGGCTGGACAAAGCTGGATTGAAAGACAGCACAGAGGCACTAATCATGGCAGCACAAGAACAAGCTCTGAGTACAAGATCCATAGAGGCTGGGGTCTATCACACCAGGCAAGACCCCAGGTGCAGGCTGTGTAAAGATGCCCCTGAGACAATCCAGCACATAACAGCAGGGTGCTAGACTGCTGGTTAAACCTAACTCCATGGATCAGCAGCACAAACTCTACTCCTTTTTTTGTTTAATACCTTGATATTCTTTGAGTCTACTCACATGTTGGGATGTATTCATTTCCAAGAAGGCAGCAGTAACGTACGCACTGAGAGTCACTTCATCAGATACACCACCCTGTCAACAGAAGACATCATAGACACTTTATCATCGATGCACCAACATTCAGGGATATGAAGTCATGAAAATGATTTTCAGCTGCATGTGGTTTTAGTATCATGAATGTCTTGATGCATGTTCAAACATCCAGCTAAAGAGATGAACAGGAAGTTGATTTAGTTCATCTGGACATTGTATTTCCAGTGAGATGGATGTTTCTTCACCTCGGGTTTCCCCAACCTTATAAACAGTTTGTGTAGTCATCTACTAATCAGAAGGTTGGTGGTTTGATTCCCAGCTGCTCCAGCCTGCATGCCAAATATTTGTGGGCAAGATACTAATCCCAAGTTGGTCTCTAGTGCATACTTTGTATTTTGTATAAATATGTGTGAATGCTAGATAGAAGGCAGTGCTGGTGTGAATGGAACAAGATGAAGGGAAATTATTTCTTAAATAAAATAATAGAATATACTGGTGTGAGCTATTACAGTATTGAGTACAGTGTTTTCCATGTATGCATGACATTATTAATAAAATTTGTTAAATCCAGACTGGAGGCTGTTTCCACAGTCTAACAGCGAAGAACTGCAGGTTACCTTCATTCCGTTGTGGAAGAGTTTCCCAGACTTTTCAAAACAGCCATTTTCTTGTTGTTTATGTTGCAGCCAGGTCTTAGACTCTTCGATCTTTCTGGGATCAATAAAGACGAAAGACTGAGCTTTGGCAAAACTTCTTACCACAAACGCAGTCAGCCTGACAGAAAGAAAACAACACTTACACGTCTTACAACGATGGAAATGTTTGGCTGTGAGGTCACATTAGGAGAAAGAAATACTGATCATTTTGAAAATAAAGTTGAAATTTCAAGATTAAATTTGAAAATGTATTTTGAGACAAAAGCAGAAATGTGGATATCACAGTTATTTCAGGACAAACTGCCACAGTTGCTTTACCCTCTGAATTAGTTAAATCGTACTTCAGACTCAGTTTTAGTAACAAGGAAGGAACTGATGTCACTTATAAAAACAGCGTGGCAGTAAGTATAAGTACACTGAAAAGCAGAAAGTGGTGCAGAAAGCTGCATGTGGTTAGATTTGTATAAAAGGAAATGGCTGCTAATGTACAGATGCAAGGATACCGATGGTTCCACGCTCGTGGAATAAAGAGGATCTATGCTGTATCACAAGACGACTGATTTATTTCACTACATCTACACAAGGCCTTTTTACAGGGTATAGCAGTCGTTTGAAACAACAACTGTAATCATTTCAACTGTTTTCTTAGATTTGAATTTGACTTTTTTTACAAAACAGTATTAAGACTTTATTATTGAAATACTATTTACACTTTTTTTAAAGTAGAATTACAACTTTAATCTTTAAAATTCGACTTTATTCTAATAATGATCAATAACATTTTTTATGCGGCTCTAATACTCCTTCCTACCTACCAAATTACACAATATTAACCAAAAGGTATTGTTAATGTTATCTTAGTCAAAGGATTAAATGGAGAATTATTTTAAGTATTAGAGGTAGACATGTTTATGTTATTAATGGGTAGTCAAACTTCAAGAAACGTCTTCTGTTTGGTGGGATATTTAAAAACCAGTGTAACCTCTCTGGTTTATAACATGTTTGATCAGTGCTGTTCTCACCAAGTGTTTCCTGGTCCTGTTCCAAATGTGGTGTAAGCACCGTCAGCACTTTTGTAGTTGAGCTGTCTTTGGTATCCTGTAACAACAGAGACATTGATCGAGACATTGTTGCTATGGTGATGATTGGACTCCATTTGTTTATGGATCTGCATGTGTACATCGAGATTTGGGAAATTCAATGACTCTTGCTGACAGATGAGGAAAATGACCCATTTGACCAAAAGCTGTGGCTAATGTTCTGCCTCCTGTCGGCTTGTTTCTTCAACCGTGTGTGTTGAAGTGATTACAATGATTTCCTTCTTAGAGGAAACAATAAAAACTTGCCACTGGTGAGGAAGTTAGTAGCTTTTTCCATGATGGCTGCGGTGAGCTGCTGTGTGCCTTTCAGGTAGTGGAGGATGTAGATGTTGGGGGCCAGGAGAGCCATGTTCTGCTCCCCACATCCATACGGCATCTGCAGCAATCCATCCAGGTTCTTCAGAGCCCGGCCGAGGATGTCACCTGATCAAAAACACTGATTCACTAAAACTAACAAAACTAGCGTAAAACAACTTTGTATTATTGGGCAAAGATAACCTGAATACTTCAATATGCAATTTTAAATGATGATTTCATTTGCTGAGTGAAAAAACATCCAAACTGAAAATGGTAGATTGACTGTGATCAACCAAATATTTCTGGGAAGACTGAGTTTCATTTCACCAACAGGACCCAGACCTGATTAAGGCCAGACCTGCTGGATCAAGAAATCACTCAAGTACAATCTGTTTGACAAAGGGAAGCAGGCTAAAAGACGTCAAAAAGAAACACGTCATTGCCATGACCAAAAGAAATTCAAAAATAGGCGAGAAGTCTTGAGATCTATCAGTTTGGACAGGGTTAAAAAAATTTCTACAGCTTTGGAACACCAGTGCACCATGTTGGAACCCATTATCCACAAACTAAGAAAACTAGAAAAGATGTGGCCGAAATTACTCCATTAGCACATTGACGACTCACCGAAAAAGTCAAACGAATCCCAACAACACCCAGAACTGAAGGCCTTGCCTTCCTCTGTAAAGGTCAGAGTTTACGATTCAACAATACAAAGGAGACAGGGCAAAAACAACATTCATGGACAAAACCTCTGCTGACCAAAAAGAACACAAAAGCTTGTCTCACATTTGTCAAAAAAACATCTCCATGCTCCACAAGATATTTGGGAGAATATTATATGGACTGAAGAGAAAAAGTTTTGAGTTTTGTTGCATTTGGCTTAAAAGTGACGCGTCATTTCATAGAAAGAACATCATACCAACATGGTGGTAGCAGTGTGATGCTCTGGGGCTGTCTGCGGCTCAGCTGCAGGGGAGGGGTGGGGCATTGGGTTCAGGCGGTTAGCGACGGAGGAGTCTGGTTAAGGCATGAAAACTCACTCTCTCTCTTTCTTTCGCTCGCCCGCTTTCCGCCACTACTAAAAATGCCGTTCTCCCTAAATAACCAAGTGTCACATGTTGCCATATCAATTTTTGATGGGATGACATGGTAAACTCTAACACCAATAGGGAAGGGGTGTTTTTTATTTTATTTTTTAACGCGCAAGCAGCGAGTGTTTGCTAGCGCTGTCTGTAGAAAACGCCGTTTTTACCGTCCTTCCTGCTGTAAACACCACTGTTTTGTAAAGAAGAAAACATTATGTGTATTTTTTATCATAACTCTGGTTTTACGTGGTCCATCGACACAATTCAAAAACTGGTATATAGTTCTAAGTCCGTTACTTTCGACCAACAAAACAACCTGAAGAGCCGGTTGGGAGCTGAAACAGCCGGTTTTCCAAAAAGAGAAAGAAATCGCATCACTATCTTGTAGCTGTGTCATCTTAAATTGGTCATGTGATTTTGACGTGTCGGCGCATCCGTCGACCCCAGAGGGTTAAGATGGAAAATGATCCAGAACGCCAGAAAGTGGTCGAGTCAAAATCTGGACTTAAATCCTACTGACTTGATTCTGCGTGACCAGAATGATTGCGCTGGAAAACCCTCTGGTGTGACTGGGCCTGAACTCAGCGTTTCAAAAAACACTTATGACAAAAGCTAGACTGCAGTTCTTCCTGCAAAGAAAGGCACAAACAGCCTTTTTGGGGTCCATTTATTTTTCACACAAGGCCGGGAAGATGTGGGTCTATTTATAAATGAAATCATCTTTTAAAAGCTGAATACGGTTTTTACTTTTACTTGAACATGATGTCTCTTATTTTCCGTTGTTTTAGTAATTTGCCTTTTTAACAAAGCTTTAACCCGCCATATTTTTATTTGGCTGAACCAAAATTGAGATGAAATCACGAGGTTTACCCAGGACTGATACAGAAGTGCGGGCAGATCCTTCAATCACATTCTCAGGCAGATGTATCTCTGCTTCCTCCGTCAGCGGGCTTCCTGTGTACAGACACAACAAACGTCCAATCAGGAAGTCACGACTACAACAGAGTTACTGTTCAAAGTCACCAGGTGGCCTGATCTTCAGCACATATCGTTACATTCTGTGAAAGTAAAAGATGAATATTTGGCACATTTTATGTACACAGTGCACTCCACTGCTAACTTTGAGCATTCAGGTCATTTCTTTATTTAAACTTTGTGACTGATGGAAATCACACCGACCTTTTGGACAAAGAAGCCAGTTGTACGTCTTTGTCATCTCAGTTCCCTCAGCCTGAGGAAAAGTATCTTTAAAATGAGTAACAATTTAAATTTTATGAGTAAAAATGTTTTTCTCGTCTTGTATTTATGACACTGACCTTCACTATGAGAGATTTGGTGACCACGTCGATGCGACCTCTGTCTGGTACGCTCACAACCTCATTATCGCATGACACATGGGACGCTACGGCCTCAGCAGACACAGTCACATTCACAGCCCCTAAAAGCAGCAGCACAGGTCACCTTCTTTATCTCTCCATTAAAATAAAGGTTCCTGAGGTTATTTTACAGATTTTGTAGAAACTAGAAGGAAATGTGTTGGGACAAAAGGAGGCAGTTAACTGTGATCACACTAGATCTAAATCTAGATCTCTAGATGTAATGTTGGTTCTAAATCGAAGGTAAGATCAATTATAATTGAAATTTTACTGCATCAGGCATGAAAAACAGGAGCTGAAAAAAACAGTCCAAAATGATGTCAGGGTTGCTGCTGAGTCCTGCTGGAGGCCAAAGTACTGCAAATCATAAGGTCTAATTAAGATTAAGAAGAAATCATTTGCATGGCAATTTAACTGCCAACAGTCTGTTCTAATGATATGTCCAAGGGAAGCATGCATAATGACTTGAAAGGAAGGTTTCAAAATCACTTTTAATTGGCTAAGACAGCTGCATTAAGTAAAGCATGAGGATGGAGGCAGCTGCTACCCTCAGAAATCGATATTTTGTTACAAAAAGGTTTTTGTGCTCTGACTTCAGAGCATGTTGATCCTTTTTCTGAGCAAGAATCCTGACATTCCTTCACTGTCCAAATGTGTTTCACTTGTTTTTGGCAGCAATAAACATGACAGTTTACTTATTTTAATTTAAGACATGTTTTATTTTAATTAAGTTTAAAACGTTTTTATTTAATGTAAAATTATATTTTGTTTTAATTTACTTTCAAATTCTTCAGTTGCTGAAGGGGCTGCATAGTTTTCATAAACTGCATAGTTCAGAATAGCTATAATTGTACCAGATGGTTGATTCAGTTAAGTTGGACTAGACTGTAATACAAACCGTTCAGTTTGTCAACAATCAAACTGAAATGAGAGAAAGACTGAGTGTGAGACTTTGATATTAGAGAAAATGATGATTGATAAAGTTTACCTTTATGTACAGAATCTGAATATCGCAAAATATTTTTAAAAGTGCGTTAAGTATTGTGATAATATCGTATCGTGAGATGTATGGTGATTCCCACCTCTAATAACTTGTATTTCTCACATAGTGTTTTTATAATTGCTCTTTAATGTGTTAATCGACAGCTGCTACCCTCAGACTGGAGGTATAGACGTTCTGCCCCACTCCCTACAACCCCCACGTTTAGCCTTCCAAACACAGGGGTTATATTCTTGCTTTACCTCGATTTGCAGCTGGATTGGACTGTCTACATGTCCTAGCTCTACACTGCACACTCACTGTGGTCTAATGCACACACAGCTTTCTAAATTCCATGAATATAGCTTATTGGGTCTCAGATTCTCTCATTTCATTATGATAACTTATATTTCAGCAGTATTTCTCACATAGTGTTTTTATAATTGCTCTTCATTGTTTTAATCTCCATTTATTCTATTTATCCATCTTATGTGGATTCTTTTTAAGTCACTCCCTGAGAGTTCACTTCCTGCTTCTGGGTCCTGCACTTGGGTCGTACTCAGCCTGCCACACAGCGGTTTCCTGGCAGTGTTGAGGACCAAAGCCTGATCCTCACCTAAGGCTGTTGGGATCATGGTCCACCTGAGGGTCTTGCGCTCGTTGGCACACAAACAGGAAGTGTACAGATCACCAGAGAGAGGCGTGAGGGTGTAATCTGAGGACGGCCCAGGAGTGACAGTAACCTGTACGAGGAACACAGACATGGCTACATTTAAACCTGAGTTCAAATGTGAACACATTTTTTAAGCATCTAAACAAATGCACAAGTTTGATGTTATGAACTCATGATCAAAGTAGACCTTCATTTTACTTGGATACTTTAATCAGGCCCTTCCTAATCGTTTCCCTCCATCTGTTTTCTTACAGCCTCCACACTAAACTCTGTTCTACAAGGTGCATGAGCGCACAAAGAAAGCTAGAGGAGGGTTGGTAGTGTAAAGACATGTGATTGGGCAATCTGGTGTCTGTGCTTGCAGGTGAGCTTGTAGGTGTTGGTGAGCAGGAGCCCTTCAAGAACGGCCTGCATCCTGCATGGTTATATTGCCAAAGAAAAAATATTTTCTATTGTATTTTAATAACTATGATATAAATTTTGCTTAGAAAGTCATGTTTTAAGTATGGTTTTCCTTGGCTATGAACAGAAATGTATCTCAACACTTTAATCATTCATTACCATGATGCAGCTGGTCAGGTAGTTAAAGACAGTCGCCCTCAGTTCAAAGTGCTCCCCCCGGATGATGGAGTAGGGCATGGTGAGTTCAAGGAAGAAAGGTTGGAAGACTTTCATTTCTTTACGAGGAGCCAAACCAAAACCCTGAGAGGACAAACAGAAAGCCTCCGTCTCCCAGGTGGTGATGGTGTCTGGGACAGTCAGGGACACGCCCCTTTTCCCATCGTCTCTGAAGCAGCAGATACACACAAACACATTCTGTAACATAATCAAACATGTTTTTGTGTCTGTAAATTACTTGTATAACAGTGTAGTTACATCCTGCAGTGTGAATTACTTGTTTATGTTGCATTGACAAAGTAAAAGAGCTCCACGCTGCTGATGACAGTGAAATAATATTGTCAATAGAAAATTGTACTTATTAGTCAGTATAATCTTTTAATAATATAAGTTTACATATGGTAGTGATAGGATGTGCGATCCTTAATAGTCTGCAAAAGCTTTGCGTGCATTCCAGAGTGCTCTGGCATTCACACCCACATCCTAGGAGCATGGGAGAGGTCGTACCTGCTCTTATTGTTTTACGGTAGGATAAACGTAGCTATGTCAGTTTTAGTCTAAGTGCCCTTTTTTACATATAGATGAACTGTTGGATTTTCGTTTAAGTTTATGGGGTCACACTCTGACACACACACACACATATACACCTCTACATTCCAATGTAAGGAACAAACACCCTCTGATGTATAAATAAAGACCAGGGCAGTCTCAGAGCTGCGAGTCTCTGAGCCCTCGCTCTCTCGTGCGAGCGCTCTGGTGACTGCCCTTGCTAGCAAGAAAACTTGTGTGTTTCTCCTCTCTGGTTCTCTGCTGAAGAAGTGTTTTAGAATACATCTCTTAACAAATATATCCCACAAAACTTTAAATATGACAAAACATCGGCCTGAAGCATCAAAACATGCTTAAGAAAAAACTCACAATTATTCTATTTTCATGTTTTTCATGTGTGCAAAGACACAGCAGAAAGTTCACATGGGTTTCTAAATGTGATCGTATAAACTTTTTTAAAAATGTAATATGCACCAGATCTCTTCACAACAGATACTTACCCAACTTCCACCAGATCCCAGATCCAAGTCTCAGGGAAGAAAGAGCGAACTGTCTCTATTAGTGGAGGAAGCTGCCCAGCAGATCCCAAACCAGGCATACCTAGCTTAATAGAACCATCACTTAACCGGGGAGCCATAGCTAAATAAAAAAAGAAAAATTAATTTCTTTTTTCTTTTTGGTAAATACAAAGCAAAATGTATAGCCAGACACAACACAAACAAGCCAATGATTCACCATAGGAGACATGATGAGAGTGTTCATGGTACACTTTTCCTTTGAACTTGACGCATGAAGGCAATCGAAAAACCAAGTTTGTCGCCATCTTCAGTCCGACTTTCTAGATATTTCAGCAGCACACAAAGATCAGCAAAAACTGGTGCAACAACAAAAACTATTGTATTTACGTTTTGTTTGACGGACTCACAGGTATACATGTATTTTACCTGGAAAACTGCATAGGCGTCATTTTGCTCTTGACTGGGGTACGGCAAAACATATCTTTTTGGTCTCACATTAAGGCATTCTGTACCATCATCAACCTCATACGGGATACCTGAGTATTTCTTGAGTGGGAGCAAGTCAAATATCTGAAAAGAAAAGTACAGTTCAGCAAAACCTCCAAACCTTTTTAGTCCTATGAAGTTTTGACTGATCTATCATGATCATGGTCACATTTGGTCCACATAATTGTAAACTCTTAAATGAAGTACTGGTGTAAATACTAGAACCAATTAGGTTCAAATGAACTGCTAGATTATCTAAGAAGGGTTCTTAAAAAATAAATAAATAAAAATTATGAAGTCAGCAGTAAGCCTCCACAGATATGAGGTGTTGTAGTTGAGGTATTGTAGTTGAGGGATCTTACAGAAGTTGTACAATTTCTCTATAAACTGTTCGTTCTTAGTGACTTATATGGTAGGTGTTCTCCATTTGAAACTGTCTCTGTAGCTCCTTTACCTCACCAGGTCTCACTTTTTCCAGGTTTTGCTGTATGTTTAACATCAACAAACACTCGTGTATTTGAGCAGTTTTGATGTAAAGTTGAAGTCTTCTCAATAAAGTAGACACTGACTGGCAGGTGATACATTTACCTGACTGTCATCACAGACACATTCATTTGTATTACTTCTATACTAGTTTGCTTTAAGACAAACTCAGCATTTGACTGTTTAAAACCGTTGAATGTATGACTGCTCAAAGAATACTTATCAGGACACAAGTACCAGAGTGAAGGCCTGAGCTTTTGGTAAGTCACGACACTACAGGCTCTGGAAATAAGGGATGTGTCCACCTCACAGGTGTTAATATCAGCAGTTACCTTATCTGCATCCAGAGTCTTCCCAGGCTCCTTGATGAGAACGCTCTTGTCGATGGCGCTCACACCACACAGAGAACGTGGCAGGGCCGTCACCTGCATGTTGGTCTCTTCACCTGGGACGGCTGAAGACGGTGAAAACTCCAAGGACACCTGACACACACAAAACACCCATAGAAGTTTAGTGACTGTGATAACTCCCCACTCACTGCTGGCTAAATGAGCTGCTTCACTGTGGTGAGTGACAAATCATGAGTCCCATGAGATGGCTGCACACTACACTGGACACTGTATGAACACTGTGTCAGTGTTAGATAGGTAGGACTTGCATCATCATTGAAAAAGGTGCTTGTATAAATGGGAGTGAGTCCTCAGGTAGAGTAGAAACAGCTGTGGAACAACCAGTCCACAACAACCAGTGTATGCTAGAAATCCTCAGGTGATTTAGCCAACTGAATTTGACTTTGAGTTGAACGACATGGCATGACTGCAGACACCAAACACACAGCACACCTCTAGAATTACACTCACCTTGTTGCTGAAGCATTTGTCAGTAGAGAAGTCAGCACTGTGGGCAATTACATCCTCACTTGGCAGGACGGCATAAGCCACAACCTGGAACTCTGGAGCCATCTCAGGAGACACTCTGACTTTAAAGGACACCTGGCCCTCATTCACTGAAACACAGGTCCAAACATACATCCACAGATCAACAAAACAGACCAACGTCAAAGCTTGGCTGTGGCATATGTGGAAATATGGAAATTTTACCTGATCTATCTTGCATTTGAACCTGTTCTTGTCCTTGCATGGTGACAGCTCCTCTGGACAACACCTGGAAGACAGAAATCATTTAAAAACAAGAATGAACTAGCACTGATATCTGTGGACATCACTACCAGTGAAAGGTTTTCACACCTTTTAATTCAATGTGTTTGAATTAAAAGGTTAACAGACATCCAGATTCAAGGAGAAGCAAATTTGGATGTCATCAGCATAACAATGAAAGGGAATGTTGTATTTCCTAAATATAGGAATAAAAATAAAAAAGGCAGCGTGAATAAGGAGAACAGAGCTGGACCCCAAACAGAGCCCTGTGGTACACCACAACACACAGGGGCAGAGGAAGAGGGGCATTGCCCAACAGCAACAGAACATGAGCTCTCTGACAGGTTTGATTTAAACCATGATAAAACTGAGCCTTTAAGACCAACAACGTATTTGAGTCTCCATACGAGAATGTTGTGATCAACTGTGTCAAAGGCAGCAGTCAGATCTAGAAGGACTAAAACAACACAACAACCTGAGTCTACAGTTATAAGAAGATCATTAAAAACTCGTAAAAGTGCAGTCTCAGGACGAGATTTAAAACCAGACTGGAAGGCTTCACAAATGCCACAAACATCTAAAAAGGTCGGACGTTGCTTGAAAACAACTTTTGCCAAAATTGTGGACATAAAAGAGAGTTTAGAAATTGGCCTGAAGTTAAAAAGAACATTAGGATCAAGATTTTTCTTCTTAACCGTTTAAGACCTACCATAGAACCAAGTCCGCCAGAGCTTATAATATATTTTTACATGTTGTAGTGCCATTTTTGGGAGCATTCCAAGTTGATATACATCAATACAACCATCATAGTCCAAATTTTAATAATATGTCTGCATTAAGTGCATAGTAATTACATAAATTGCAAAAAAGTGCAATTAACTACAAAATTTTTTGTTTTTTTAACATATATTTCTGGTTAGAGAAATTTAAGAGGTTTATCCTTCAGAACTGTAAATACAAAAAAGTTGCCCAAAATAGTTTCCCACCACAGGAAATTTATTTTGTGAGTGTGACTATGAGTGTCTTCAGAGTTTTATTTTTGAAATACACCAATTTTCATATACTGCAGGAAAAACGAAAATAAATATTATGAAAAAACTTATGAAAACCGGAAGTGATGTCATTTTGAGGAAATGTAGCTTTTTACCATCAGGGCCTTATGAGCCTATACTGGTGTTTTTAAAAGTTATGTTTGACTTTATGACTTTCTGTGTCATTTCTGGGATGCTTAGTACGGTGGCCCCTAGAGACAAAGCACGTACAAACTCCAAAACACATGCAAACTCCAAAACACATGCAAACTCCAAAACACTTGCAAACTCCAAAACACATGCAAACTCCAAAACACTTGCAAACTCCAAAACACATGCAAACTCCAAAACACTTGCAAACTCCAAAACAATTGCAAACTCCAAAACACATGCAAACTCCAAAACACATGCAAACTCCAAAACACATGCAAACTCCAAAACACTTGCAAAATCCAAAACACTTGCAAAATCCAAAACACATGCAAACTCCAAAACACATGCAAACTCCAAAACACATGCAAAATCCAAAACACTTGCAAACTCCAAAGTGAGGAGGCCTATCTCCCCACACCACACTCCCTGCCGGTGACTGATGCCCTCAGGGGTCGGTGCATTGTTGGTTCTTGGTGTCCGGGGCTGGGCGCTCAGGTATGTACCAGCTCACTCCCGGTGGCTACTTGGCGGGGCCTGGCGCCTGTTGCTCGGTCAGGCCTCTTCCGGGGCGCGGAGGGCCCTCGGGCCTCCGGCCTCTGTGCCTGCGGCTCGGTTCACTCTGGCACAGCTGGCTGCCGGCAGAGCCGGTGGGCACGCCGGTGCAGCCCCCTCTAGCTTCTGCTCGGTGGCTACTGGGTGACCCCTCGTCTGGGGATCCTCAGCCTTTCCCATGAAGGTGGCACGGATGCCCCTCCGGTGGTCCTCCTTGGGCTCTTGCACTCTGGGGGATGTCTGGGGCCTGGATCTCCTCCATGCCTGCTTCATGCCCTGGGGGACAGGGCTATGGCTCTCTACATCCTCTTGCAGACCATTACATGGGGAAACCATTTGAATACAAGCGCGCTGAACCACACAGGTGTGCACATGGGTGTTCACTGTTCGTAGACTTAAATCACACCTTTCTTGGCTGCTACTTCAAAGCACATTGTGCGCTGTCTGTCCTGCGTGCTGCACAACAACATTCAATATTTAGTATTTACTGCTGTTTACAGTTAACTAGATTAATGCGATGGTGTTGTGTTTAGTATGTTGCTTTGTTTTTTTTTTGCTTGTTTTCTACTCTTTTTCTCTCAACAGGTGATCCCGGAGATATTTTTTTTCCCCCTTTCCCACTGTCCCTCTCCCCTTCTGTTTTTCTTTTCCTTCCTCTTTCTTTCTCCCTTTCCTATCCCTCACTCATGTCTGTCCCATCTGTAACAACTGAAAAAAAATAAATAAATAATAAAAACAAAGGTCGATCAAATGGACCAATACGGCAATGCCATGATGATCCATTTGGCAAAATAAATCCATTTGGTATCCTTGTTGGTCTTCAGACAACAATTCTGACGGCTAAAGAACCAAATGGGACAGGCAAAAATAAATAAATAAATAAAAAATAGTTACGCTCCGACAAGCTTTAAAGGGTTAATAATGCCTCTGATGTCTTTTATGTTGTGAGATTTGAAGATTCGTGTGCTGAGGTGTTTTTTCTGTTCTCAAACCAATCTCCCTTTAAGGGCTCAGTCTGGGTGGGTCTTTTTTCTCCTCGTCTTTCCTCGTGTAAAATGGTAAATGGCCTGTATTTGTATAGCGCTTTTACTAGTCCACTAAGGACCCCAAAGTGCTTTTCACATTCAGTTATCCGCTCATTCACACAATAGTGGAGGCAAACTACAGTTGTAGCCAACTGTAGTTTGCCTCCACTGGGGCGCACTGACAGAAGCGAGGTTGCTATGTTGTGCCATCGGCCACTCTTGAATACTGTTGACGGACTACTGCATATAAAACTGTTCAGTTAATACTAATTTATATCATTTGATATAAGGACAAGATAATGTAAATATGGTTATTTTTTCATGTTATATTAATGGCTTTATGTTACTTAAGAGAACTTCAATCTATGCATCACTGATTGGCTAGCAAGCCTTTTGTGGGATGGATTAGTAGTGTCCTGGGCAGGTCTTTTTTCTCCTTGTCTTTCCTCGTGTATTGTGTATTTCCACTGTTCTACCTCTTCTGACTTGTCATCCCCATGTGATGTTTGTGCAATGTATGTATGGCTGGAAGGGTAAGATGGCGCTGGAGTTCTGGCAGCCTTTAACCCAATTTCCTTCTGGATCAATAAAGGTCATCAATCAGTCAAAAGTGCAGGGGGACACAGGAAAAGCACAATAACTATAATGAGGGCTAGAATACAAACAACTTTAACTGAGAGCAGAACCCAGATGACTGAAACTAAGAAGGCCTAAGAATTTAAATACTTAGCAGAGAGAGAAAACTAAGGATATCATGAACAAAGGACTAAACACTGAGGCTAATTACTAAGTTGACAGAAAATGATAAGGGACAAAGCACAGGGACCAGACCTGAAGTCTGTGGAACCAGCTTCCACTTTGGATTCAGGAGACAGACGCTCTCCCTAGTTTTACGTTTAGGCTTTTTCATTTTTGCTAAAGCATATAGTTTCGGCTGGATCAGGTATTTAGGCTGAAATAGATCGAAGCTGCTGGATTCTCATGATGGACTGAAAGTTTTTTCTTCAGTCCTGATGGGCATTACAACAGTACTTTTTTAGCAAACATACTAAAGGTCTGGCCATGGTGAACTTTGTAGTTATGCCATAAAGTGACAAGCTGAGCGATAACTCACCAGATAAATGACATCCACAGACCCCGGAGACTCTCCCACTATAGTGTAGTTGACTGATATGTCTTCTTCTGCATCACAGGACACTGGTTTATCCTTCTTCTGCACCTCTAGAGAGCTGATTGTTTTAATATCAGGAGAAGACGGCTGGGACATGGATAATGCGTGAAACCCCCTGTCATAGTATGTAGTTCTATATCCTGTGTAGTCCACTGTTGGTGTCAGGCTTGCCTAGTTGGGGATAGGAAACAAAAATTTAAAAAACTGATCTAAAAATAACATTGGTCAATGATGCTTTATAAGCAAGGCAAACGTGGAGTAAGATGAGTCATAAACTATTTCAGGATTGCAGCTTATTACTGTGGGAGGTATTTGGACATTTGCAGCCTATCAGAAACCAATTGTGGCTTCATGCTGCTTTGATGGCTGCATTAAATTACACATTGTTTCAGTGTGTCAGCTCACATGGAGTTGGATATCCTGGTCAAAGTTATCAGTGCTGAAAGAAAATGAGGCCACACCGTTGCTGTCAGTTGTCAGATTTTGTAGTGAGCGTGGTTGCCACATTTGTCCCGTGAACAGGTAGACCGGTGCGTCACAAATGGGTGTATTGTTGTGGTACACTGCTCTGACCTGTTGAAGAACACAATGCTCTATCAATGGAAAATACAAACAATTTAAATGTGCTTTGTACGACAAACTGAGCTGAAAACAACATTTTAGGCTTACTTTTCCTTCCACATTAGATCCCCGTTCCCAAACCTTGGGCATATTTATGAAAGACACTTTTCCAAGGACGTAAGAAATCGTGACTCTCTTCTTTTGAGGGTGTGAAATACCTGAATGGTAAAAACGTTCATGTTACAATCCTGTGAATGCCTTTTTGGTTAAATACACATCGATGTGTCATTATAAAGAAATAAAAAACCTTGCCTGTTCCCTCTTCTTCCACTTTGGCCTTGATATCCAGAACATCTTGAAGCACCTTTTGGTCAATTTTAGTAAAAATTGACATGTTGAAGGAAAAAGTTGCACAGCCAGTCTTGTCTGCCTGGAAAGAACAAGAAAGAAAGAAAATCACTGCTGTGTGCGATACAATCTTACTAGAATAAACCAAAATTATAATCAGATCTCATTCACAATCAAATCTATAAAATATATTAAATGTTCAAACTATGGTGAGTCATGAAAGACTTGAGCTCATTTAGAATTTGATGCAAGCAATATGGTTTAAAAATGTAGGGTGGGGGGACAAAAGTCTGGAGGGGTCAGTTGTACTAAACATAAACAGCTGAAGGAACCTTTTGCAAGTGATTATGTTACCTGGCAACAGATCATTCAAATAAATGTGTATAAAAAGATCATCATAGAGAGACAGAGTTTCTCACAAATACAGATGGGCAGAGGTTTACAAATCTGCAAAAGACTGTGTCTACAAATTGTAGAACAATGACAGAATAATTTCATTAATGTAAAATTATCAAGACGGGGAATATCTCATCATCTGCAGCGCATAATGTCATCAAAATGTGCAAAGGATGAGGCTGATATCCACTATCAGATGCAGTCTCCAGGTCCTCGGGCAGCAATGCATGAAAAACTGTTGTCATTCTGCCAGTCAGATCACTGCATGGCCTCAGGAACACTTCCACAAATCAATATCTGCGCACAAAGTTCACCAAGCAACCCACAAACGCAGGTTAAAGCTCCATTGCGCAAAGAAGTCAAATGTGAATGCAAACTGGAAACGCTGCATTCTTTTCTGGGCAAAAGCTCATTTAAAACGACAAAAACTGCTCTGTGCTCAGATGATTCAAAATCTGAAATTCTTTCTGGAAAATACAGACGCCGTATCCTCCACAACATCCCAAACATCCTGTCGAGCTGGGCCTGTATAGCAGTATGATGGTATCACCTCACAAAACCACTGTATCGTTTAAATTTCCCATCAGCATCTCATTTATATCCTCAAAATCTCAGTACTAATATATATATGTTATACAGTACTGTGAAAAAAACCTTCACCCACTAACTTTATGTGTGTTTGTTTGTTGGATTCCAACTAACCAAATTTTCTTGGGAATTTTTAAATGGTAAATGGTCTGTATTTGTATAGCGCTTTACTAGTCCCTAAGAACCCCAAAGCGCTTTACACACCCAGTCATCCACCCATTCACACACACATTCACACACTGGTGATGGCAGCTACATTGTAGCCACAGCCACCCTGGGGCGCACTGACAGAGGCGAGGCTGCTGGACACTGGCGCCACCGGGCCCTCTGACCACCACCAGTAGGCAACGGGTGAAGTGTCTTGCCCAAGGACACAACGACCAAGACTGACCAAGCCGGGGCTCGAACCGGCAACCTTCCCATTACAAGGCGAACTCCAAACTCTTCAGCCACGATCGCCCATTTTAAAATGGTCTTGAGCAGTTTGTGTTGAGACTTTGGCAGCTTTTACATTCATTTCCAGTTCAGTCCCAATTTCATTCCTTTATTTCTATCAGGCACTTAATGTTGACCTATGAACCATCCAAGCACAACAAGGACACCTGCCTCAAGGGATTATTGTTTCTACACATAACAGACAACTTCTATCCTATTGTCGATCCATCTTTTACTCCCATTTCCTTCTTTGAATCTAAAACAAACGCCAACAACAGCGGGGCTTGAACTCATGAAAGCTTGCCTGAGAGAGTTCCGGTTGCATTTCCATTTGTGTTCGCATGTTTCAGTAAACCACTGTAGCTATTTCCCCCACTTTTCAGTTATTTATTTGTAACAAATGTTTGGGATCATGTATGATTTTGGTTCCACGTGTCCACCACTTTGTGTTGGTCTTTCACGTGGAATTCCAATAAAAGTGTTTCATGTTTGTGGCTGTAATGTGACAAAATGTGGAAAAGTTCAAGGGGGGCGAATACTTTTGAAAGCCACTGTATTGAGACTCGACTGTACACCGTGTTCGTGTTTTCCTCTGAAATAATAAGTTCAGTTGGAGCAGCCTTTCAACGCCTCTCTGTCTCTGCTAGCAAAGTTGACCCAGACAACAAAGTAAAGCTAGTTTTCAGCTACGAGCCCGACACGAACCCGACGTATTAGCCAGAGGTCCCTTTACTACGGTTCGGAGCCGCGGACCTGTTTTATATACGCGTGAAACAATTTTCTATACGAGATCACTGCAAAAAGTGCAGCCTTACCTAATGTCCACCTACTGTTACTCATTTATATTAAGATTTAAACATCTAGTTGGTGTTGGTATGGCGAGTAGCCTTCAGTAATAGTAATAAATCACACAGAAATAGTAGTGGAATACACTTTAACCTTCCCAACACTGACCAGTAACTCAGTAAAACAGTCTAAATTGTTCAAACTTTTAACAAGAGCTGAATCTTTGGATAAGTGTATGTTTGTTCAGCTTGTTTAGGTGACACAGTCTGATCAGAGTATTTTTGAAGTTCTTAGATTTCTCACAGAATTTGTATTCCTTTGTGTGACAGACATGATGAGACACACCACTAGCCTTAGCCCTACCAGTAAAGCTAATCATCTAGCAGAAACACCAACACAACCTATGCAGCCTTTTAGGCACAACAAACACCACTTCACTCCTTTGGAGCTGACACGTCCGTCCAAGAAAGATGAGATATCACTAAAAATTCAAATCCGTGGATGAAAGTATGAGATGATGAAACTGTAGGGGGAAAAAGTGAAGAGGACACACAGCGCCAGTTCAGCTGGGTAGAGCAGGTAACCCGTACGCTGTAATGCTAATGCAGGGGCCTGAATGTACCCAAAGAATCAGGGAAAAAATGTTGGAGAGAAATAAATCATAACTGTACCTGCTTTGTCTCTGTGTGGCAGGGCGCACTTATCTGAAATTGGGCCAAATCATCCTCACTGCGCACCAATATACCGTGGAAAAAGTACCTAATAGGTCTGCACACATTGACTGTAACACGTCCTGGTACAGGCTGTCCGTACGTGTACCTGTATAAAGAAAAATAAGTAAACATTATGAGTCATTTGCTCTTCAAACTCCAGATTTTACAACACATAATTTGTCCTGAAAGAACTTTTCCTTACTTTGCACACACTTTAGCTTCAATGTCTTCCTGCCCAATACTCACTTCTCCAGATATATTTACTGTCACATCAAATTTGGGTAAAACTGGGGGAAAATATGAATGTCAGCATTTGCACTCGATTACAACAAAGAATTTAAAAAGAAATAAGACTGACTTACCATATTTCTCCACTTTGAAGTTGTGATATATTTTCCTCTCCCCCATTGACACAATGATCTGGTACGGTCCCTCACGGGCCTCAGTGTCCAAGGAGTAAGAAAGCTGCAGTATTCTGCTATTGGATGTTTCATTTAGCCACTGTCCAATCCTGTTACTGTGAGGATCCTGTTAATCAAATGACAGTGACAGCTACTACACAGCTGTAAATACAGTACCAACTAGATTCTTTCTTTTCTTTTTCAACAAGATTCGAGCTAAAACTGGACAATATAAATTTAGGGGGACATAAAAATGTCCTGTCTTCATCTGTAGCCAGCTTTGTCCCCTTCTAGATGTGAAGCACTTGTTTATAAATGTTTAAAAATGAAGTGATATAAAGAAACCTAAGCTGTAATGACAGGGAAGCTGTGGCTGTGTTTGTGGAGTAATTAAATCAAAATTATTAATTTGATTTAATCACTGTCATTTTAATTTTACATGTGGGGCATCAAGTGACAGAACAGGCACCTGCACGGTGTGTATTACATACATGCAACCCACTTTGTCCAGTTTTTAAACCTTGCACTGTCAGTAACTTGGAGTAATACTGCAGAAGCAGTGTGTATGCAAGCAGTGAGCAGGGAACCTTCAAGTCTGTCTGACTGCATGTGTTCAGTGTTGTGTTGATGCATTTACAAGAGAAGTAAAAGCCTTTTCTAGAGGCGCATTCTTACCTGAAGTTCAATGACATCATACTGAAAGAAAGAGCAAAGGAAGAAAGACAGGTGGAGTTAAGAAACTGTTGTGTAAATCACTGCATCCAAATTGCAAACAGCATTATTAATAATACTGTTCAAAAACTCACCAGCTGTTTGGCAGGTCGCATTTTATTATCCATCGTAACGACTCTGAAATTCACTTTGAGAAAAATTGAGAGGTTACCTCTGTTTCTCTCTTTATACTTTAAAACAAAGTCACTGCAACTTATCAAACATGGATCTGATTGGTTACCCTACACAGCAAGCCAAGACAGATCTCAGATAATGGACTGACATGTATGTGACATATGTATAGAATTTATTGAAATTGAACTGATATTGCTTTTTTTTTTTTTTCTCAAAGATTTATTTATTGCTTTTCCAACAACATTTTAACCAGCAGGAAGAGAGAGTTCAAATAAAATAAAGGAGAAAATTAATAATGAAAAAAAAATTTGAGTGTATAATAGTAATGTATGTACATTATATATGAATAGTGTTAGGGGAACACATAGATATAGTTATACATACTCTCCCATGTAGATCATTCAGATATTATTACAGGAAAAAAAAAATAATAATATATATATATATATATATATATATATATATATATATATATATATATATATATATATATATATATATATATGTGTGTATGTACAGTGGGGCAAAAAAGTATTTAGTCAGCCACCGATTGTGCAAGTTCCCCCACTTAAAATGATGACAGAGGTCAGTAATTTGCACCAGAGGTACACTTCAACTGTGAGAGACAGAATGTGAAAACAAAATCCATGAATTCACATGGTAGGATTTGTAAAGAATTTATTCGTAAATCAGGGTGGAAAATAAGTATTTGGTCACCTCAAACAAGGAAAATCCCTGGCTCTCACAGACCTGTAACGTCTTCTGTAAGAAGCTTTTCTGTCCCCCACTCGTTACCTGTATGAATGGCACCTGTTTGACCTCATCATCTGTATAAAAGACACCTGTCCACAGCCTCAACCAGTCAGACTCCAAACTCCGCCATGGCCAAGACCAAAGAGCTTTCGAAGGACACCAGGAAAAGAATTGTAGACCTGCACCAGACTGGGAAGAGTGAATCTACAATAGGCAAGCAGCTTGGTGTGAAAAAATCAACTGTGGGAGCAATCATCAGAAAATGGAAGACATACAAGACCACTGATAATCTCCCTCGATCTGGGGCTCCACGCAAGATCTCATCCCGTGGGGTCAAAATGATCATGAGAACGGTGAGCAAAGATCCCAGAACCACACGGGGGGACCTGGTGAATGACCTGCAGAGAGCTGGGACCAAAGTAACAAAGGTCACCATCAGTAACACACTACAACGGCAGGGAATCAAATCCCGCAGTGCCAGACGTGTTCCGCTGCTGAAGCCAGTGCATGTCCAGGCCCGTCTGAAGTTTGCCAGAGGGCACATGGATGATACAGCAGAGGATTGGGAGAATGTCATGTGGTCAGATGAAACCAAAGTAGAACTTTTTGGTATAAACTCAACTCGTCGTGTTTGGAGGAAGAAGAATACTGAGTTGCATCCCAAGAACACCATACCTACTGTGAAGCATGGGGGTGGAAACATCATGCTATGGGGCTGTTTTTCTGCCAAGGGGACAGGACGACTGATCCGTGTTAAGGACAGAATGAATGGGGCCAAGTATCGTGAGATTTTGAGCCAAAACCTCCTTCCATCAGTGAGAACTTTGAAGATGAAACGAGGCTGGGTCTTCCAACATGACAATGATCCAAAACACACCGCCCGGGCAACAAAGGAGTGGCTCCGTAAGAAGCATTTGAAAGTCCTGGAGTGGCCTAGCCAGTCTCCAGACCTCAACCCCATAGAAAATCTGTGGCGGGAGTTGAAAGTCCGTGTTGCTCGGCGACAGCCCCAAAACATCACTGCTCTTGAGAAGATCTGCATGGAGGAATGGGCCAAAATGCCAGCTACTGTGTGTGCAAACCTGGTAAAGACCTATAGTAAACGTTTGACCTCTGTTATTGCCAACAAAGGTTATGTTACAAAGTATTGAGTTGTATTTTTGTTATTGACCAAATGCTTATTTTCCACCCTGATTTACGAATAAATTCTTTACAAATCCTACCATGTGAATTCATGGATTTTTTTTCACATTCTGTCTCTCACAGTTGAAGTGTACCTCTGGTGCAAATTACTGACCTCTGTCATCATTTTAAGTGGGGGAACTTGCATAATCGGTGGCTGACTAAATACTTTTTTGCCCCACTGTATATAGGTAAATAAAACAAAACAAAACAAAATAAACACCCCCCCCCCAAAAAAAACAAAAAAAACAACAAAAAAAACAAAACAAAAAACAAACAACAACAAAAACAAACAAACAAACAAACAAAAAAAACACAGGGTTAACAGATAGTGCTCCAGAAAAATATAAAACAAGTATAACATAGTGAGACATAGGTTTAAGTGCATTATTCCAGGGCTTCAGGCTGAAGTTTAGTCCAAGGGTGTCAAGTTAGTTAGAGAGGCATCTGAACTAACGGTTGCAGTGATAAACTGTGTCTTCTTCAGTTCCAGTCCATTTAATTTCACATCTCTTCTCCTGTCCTATTGAGTAGTCCAGCACTCGCAGGCCCCCCAGGTTCTCTTTAACAGCTGCAACACTACTTCTCCCATACAGGTTGAATGGATATAGTCATTTCTATTCACTATCGATCGTCTCCTCACTTTCCAAAAATAACAAAAACTTTCCCCACATTTTTTTAAAGGAAGCATGTTTACCCTTTATCATAGACGTAAGTTTCTCCAAAGCAAGGGATTTTGACAGTGTCGATAACCAAGTTCTCAGGTGTGGTCTACTAATGGATCTCCATGATTTGGCTATGCTATATTTTGCCTGTAACAGCAGAAGATTGTGGTTTTTTAGTTAACCTTACTCAGCTGGATTTCAGCGGGGAAAATTCCTAGGATGCATAGTTTAGGACACAGTTTCAGCTTGACACTTGTAATATGCGCAATTACATCTAAAACTTCTTTCCAAAACTTTTGGATTTTTGAGCATTCCCATAGGCAATGCATCAGTGTGCCTTTTTCCCCACATTTAACACATATGTCTGGGGTTTTAGGGTCAAATTTGTTTAATAATGTTGGGGTGATATATGTTCTCATTAACCATTTATACTGAATTAGTTTAAATTGGGTGTTTATAGATTGTGTTTGGGCTTTCAAGCAGGCTTTTTCCCATTCCTCTGTAGTTATTCTACATTCTAAGTCTTGACACCATGCAAGTCTTTCTTTTTCTGAGGATGTTTGAGAGCCGTCTAAGAGGTTGCTGTAAAAACGGGATATTAAACCCTTCTTCAGCTGATGGTTTATTGCCATGTCCTCTAATGAGTTTAGAGTGGGCAATGTTAGGGATTTTTGAGTTTTTGAAATGAAGCTTCTGATTTGAAGAAATTTGAAAAAGTGTATAGTTGGAATGCCAAATTTCTCTGTCAAGCCATTAAAACATAGTAGGGTGTCCTTGTCAAATAGGTCTGCAACTTTGCACAGGCCTCTGACGGCCCACATTTTAAAGCCCAAATCTTTCCAGCCGGGTTTAAAGGCCCTATTGCCCCAGATAGGTGAGAATTGGGATAGTGCTGGCGTTTCATTTTTAAACTTGAGTGCGTCGAACCAGACACGGATGGTATTTTTAACAAAGAGGTTTGGTGTATCTTTCATCAGATCTTTATACTTTGCGGAGTACAGGTAAGTGCTGAGCGGTAAGGGGGTAGTGCTTGTCCTTTCTAGATTTACCCAGGGTAAAGTTGTTGTTGAAAACCAGCATGAGGCCGCAGAAAGCTGGGCAGCCCAGTAGTACCATTTGAGGTTTGGAACACACAGACCTCCCCTGTTATACGGGAGATATAGTAGCGAAAGGGGCAGTCTGGCTCGTCTGTTATTCCAAATGAATTTAATGAATATTGTTTTTGCCTTTGTGAAGAAGTCATCTGGAGGGCTGAGAGGAATGACTTGGAAGAGATATAGAAATTTTGGAAGAACATTCATCTTGAGAATATTTACACGTCCAATCAAAGAGATTGGCAGCATAGACCATCTATTGATTAAGTCAACAACAGAGTTGATAGTAGGAGTGTAATTTGCATGTACCAAATCGTTAATTTTTGGTGTGATTTTTATATCTAGATAGGTAAGACTGTCTCTGGCAACTTGAAACATTGTTTGAATAGGTGGTTTAATTCTTTCAGAATGTTTAAAGAAGAGGATGGCCGACTTAGATTCATTAATTTTATAACCGGAGATATTGCCAAAGAGATTAATTGTTTTGAGTAGCTGGGGAATTGAGCTCTTTAATTTGGATAGCATTAAGATAATGTCATCCGCGAATAATCCAATTTTGGACTCAATATTATTTGTTCTAATGCCAGAGATATTTTGATTGCTCCTTATCGCAATAGCCAATGGTTCTATTGCTAGGACGAAAAAAAGAGGCGAAAGGGGACAGCCTTGACGTGTACCTCTGCCTAGATAGAATGGTCTAGATATGATATTGTTAGTTCTAACTGAGGCTATAGGTTTATCATATAATATTTTGACCCAGGTCATGAAATAACTGCCAAAGCCAAATTGAGACAGTACCTTATAGAGATAGTTATGTTCGACCCTATCAAAAGCTTTTTCTGCGTCCAAGGAGAGCAGAGCCATGTCTGGATGTTCTGAATTTGAGTAAAGTACATTCAGTACTCTGCGAATACCATGCTGCGCTTGCCGGCCTTTTACAAAACCATTCTGGAACTGATATTGCTAATTTATATTTTAATTAATGACACCATCCATCCATCCACCTTCATCCGCTTTATCCGAGGCCGGGTTGTGGGGGCAGCAGCCTAAGCAGAGAAGCCCAGACCTCCCTCTCCCCAGCCACCTCCTCCAGCTTATCTGGGGGAACACCAAGGCGTTCCCAGGCCAGCCGAGAGATATAATCTCTCCAGCATGTCCTGGGTCTGCCCCGGGGCCTCCTCCTGGTGGGACATGCCCGGAACACCTCACCCAGGAGGCGCCCAGGAGGCATCCTTGTCAGATGCCCAAACCACCTCAGCTGGCTCCTTTCGATGTGGAGCAGCAGCGGCTCTACTCTGAGCCCCTCCTGGATGGCTGAACTTCTCACCCTATCTCTAAGGGAGAGGCCAGCCACACTTCAGAGGAAGCCCATTTCCACCACTTGTATCCGCGATCTCGTTCTTTCGGTCAATACCCACAGCACGTGGCCATAGGTGAGGGTAGGGACGTAGGTCGACCAGTAAATTGATAACTTTGCTTTTACACTCAGCTCCCTCTTCACCACGACGGACCGGTGCAGCGTCTGCATCACTGCAGCTGCAGCCCCAATCTGTCTGTCGATCTCCGGCTCCCTTCTCCCATCACTCGCGAACAAGACCCCGAGATACTTGAACTCCTCCACTTGGGGCAGGAACCCATCCCCGACCCGGAGTGGGCACTCCACCCTTTTCCGGCTGATAACCATGGCCTCAGATTTGGAGGTGCTGATCCTCATTCCCGCTGCTTCACACTCGGCTACGAACCGTTCCAGTGCGAGCTGGAGGCCCTCAGCCGATGAAGTCAACAGAACCATATCATCCGCAAAAACCAGAGATGAGATTCTGAGGCCACCAAAGTGAAAGCCCTCCACCACTTGGCTGTGCCTAGAAATCCTGTCCATAAAAATTATGGACAGAATCGGTGACAAAGGGCAGCCCTGGCGGAGCCCATCACCCACCGGGAACGAGTCTGACTTATTGCCGGCAATGCGAACCAAGCTCTCGCAACGGTTGTATAGGGATCGAACACCTCCCACAGGACACCCCGACGGACACGGTCAAATGCCTTCTCCAAGTCCACAAAACACATGTAGACTGGTTGGGAAAACTCCCATGCACCCTCAAGTATCCTTGAAAGGCTAAAGAGCTGGTCCAGTGTCCCGCGACCAGGACGAAAACCGCATTGTTCCTCCTGTATCTGAGGTTCGACTAGCGGACGAACTCTCCTTTCTAGCACCCTGGCATAGACTTTCCCAGGGAGGCTGAGGAGTGTGATCCCCCTGTAGTTGGAACACACCCTCCGGTCCCCCTTCTTAAAGATGGGGACCACCACCCCGGTCTGCAAGTCCAGGGGTACTGCCCCTGATCTCCACGCAACATTGTAATTGTCATTGCGTAATTAATGACACATTTAATTTATTATCTAATTATGTATTTAATACATTTTGGCACCCGAGGCCCTCCATATTCTTCCCTCACAATTTTTTTGTACTGTGAATTCCAAAGCCATGTTTAAACATATTTATTTTATTGTGAACTATTAAAAATTAAAACCGTTAAACTTTCACATAAAAAGAATTTGACTCTGAAATAAACTAAGAGGCATTACTCAGACATGATTCATTTTGTGCTCTCTGTCCCCGATTACAAAGTTAAGCTGAATTACTGTCTAATTCTCCATCACAGCAGCAGGTCTCAAAATGGAAAATATAATATGGCCTTTGCCCTTTGGGGGAAGTTGTGCACTCTGAGTATTCTGCATGTTTTATTTCTCATCACTGTGAAATAACTGCATACAATTCGTTGTCAGTAGCTGTCTTTTGCAATGTGAAGTTCTTCATTAGTGTGAGCTCAAATATGAAACTTGTGGGATTTTTTTTCCTTTTGTTGTTTTTTAAAATACCATATTTTTCGGACCATAAGGCGCACTGACGATGAACTTGTCTGAAACGGGTCTGTTTTCATACATAAGGCGTACTGGAATATAGGGCGCATTAAACGCCTTATAATTTATGCTATGTAACTTTGCACTGTCCACTTTCTGCTGTAACAAAACAAATTTCCGACGTGTGGGACTAATAAGGGTTAACTTATCTTATAATAATGACTAACCTGGTATTGTGGATGGATTATCTCAGTTGTTCTCCTGACTGAAGTTTGGTCCATTTAAAGCATCTTTCCATGTGATTGCATTTGTCAAAAACCATCGGGAACGTTTATCGAGTGGAAAAAAGTTAGCGTTCATCCTCCAGCTTCACTGTGTTTATGTTATGCTAACATAGCTGTGTCGCATAGCACATTATTATATACCAGCTAGCCCAACTTCAGTAATGTTGGAAGTGATAGCAGAGCTTTATGTTTTATTTTTATCCAGAAATCTCTCATTCAGAACATGCTATATCATGTTTAGGTAGCTAGCAAAACTAGCGAGCTAACTTCCTGCTAACTTCTAACTCTGTTAAATGTAATAAATTCTGTTTTCATGGATGCCTGGATGTTAAACTTAATTGTTACACCTGGTAAAGCAGCAACACTGATCATCTTATTAAAGAGGAAAGAATTTAGACAGTTTTTAACTCTCAGTGATGCTGCAGTGTTCATTTGACTTTAGGACCTGAAGCAGACGGCGTTTAGGACCCAGATTACTCCAAGTCCTCGAGGCTCCTGATTACGGCTTCGTACCTTACCAAAGTCATTCTAAAACATTTTTGACAGATTTTTGAGCACTGAGTACCACATAAAATCTGTTTGTGGTCAGTAAACACAACCAGAATTCACACATAAGGCGCATTGTCGATTTTTGAGAAAAAGAAAGGATTTTAAGTGTGCCTTATAGTCCGGAAAATACGGTAGTTATGTGCAAAGATAGAGTCGGATTTCAAAGTGCGACCAAACATCTTGGTCCATTGACCGTATTAAATATTAAACTAAATATCTTGAAAAACATTTGCTATTTGAAGCAAACATTTCACATCAATCACTGTATGTGTGTCCAAATTTTGGACCACAAAACTTGTTACACAAATTGGAGATGGTGGAGCAGCTGGCTCATGATGATGGGATTTGAATGAACTACATGTCTTATATAACATAACAGCACATTGTTACCTTTTTGTCCAGGGAGGTAGATGGGTTTATCTGTTTGGATGAATGTGAAGGGATCAGATGCTCGGATCATCACTTTTCTGACTTGTTTGGAGTAAAATGTGTCTCCTCGTACCTCCACCTGAAAATGTTGCACCTCCTTTTGTACCAAAGGAGCCTGAGACAGTGGGATATTTAGATAGTCATTAAAGCCAATAATGCTTACAATAACAACTAACAAACACACTTTGTGTGTGAAAGTGCTGGTTGCCAACCTCAAACTGAACACAGGTTTGAAAGGCCTCATTTGACGTATGCGTGAATAAGGTCGTGTTCTTCTCTCGGGACATCAAAGTGACAGTCATGACCAGAGTCCCACTGGGCTGTCGGAGAGTTACACAGAATTTGGCCTCAGCTCCAGCTTCAATAACTGCAGGAATGGCCACCAGGTACTGGCTGCATACAGCATCACACATACAGCAGTTACTGCAGTGAACAACTCACACAGACAAAAACACGCTGAAGACAAACTCACGGTTCAGCCACCGTTTGATCCACATGCATCCAGCTCAGGAGGATACACAGAGTGCAGCTCAGGATCCAGAGACGCTCCATGACTGGTTGTGACAATTCTCAGTGTCAGCTTTGGCTAAATATTGGCTGATCGTCCCCACCCACATACACTGTAGCAGCCACGTGTTTGAAACGCACTCATGTACTCTGATCTCCACAAAGTCAATCACTTACACATTTACAAAATCCCAATCCTGCTTTCAGCACTGAACACTAAACTATAGACAACAGTAAGGTTTGTCATTCAGTGTAAAACATTACAGTAACATACAGTGCTCCGAGGTGATGTTTCTAAATCAGCTCCAAGTTTAATTCGGCTGTTACAAAAAGTTATTTCTATTCTGTATGAGTCCATGTTTGTCTTAACACCAGTGCTGGGATGCACCCCTGTAGTCTGTAACTACTCATATTCTCTAAAATCACTGGGAGCTACAGTAGGTGTAACTCCCTTTACCCAGCGTGGGATGTCTGACTGCCATGTTTTTGACCTTATTTCTCGAGAAATTCTAAACAAACGTTTGTGTAGTGATAACAGGCTCAAACACAACTGGTGGATTTATCAGTGATGTCACAGACTGCTATAGACGCTTGAAAGACAAAAATCACAATGTTTCTGTAAGAATTAAAAATGAAACATGTTAAACAGCTTTTGTTGCACTTTACTAAACACCACAGATCAAACTTCAGCTCACTGAAATAACAGCAGTGACAGTCACACTGCTGAGTGTGGAGGGATATCTAGTCTGGTTTTTAAACTGTAACATTGCTGAGAGTGAGTCATTATGTCTGACCCTCTGGACCCAGCAGTATTAACCCATGCTATTCTATTTGCCTTGTTTGACTTGCCTTTACGGGAAAAGGATTTTTGTTTGTTCTGTCTCACTAAGGGGCTGTGGGGGGGGGGGGGGCATGCTTTACACACATACAGATGTGTTAATCCATAAATGTTAATACAGTTTGTTAATACTTGTTAACAAATGCAGAAAATAAAGTTTGTTCAAAAACAGTAAACAGCACTGAACCCATGAAAGACTGAAGTATTACTGTATTACCTCACTTATATGAGGAGCTGGAGCATTTTTTAGTCACAAATGCATAACCTTGTATGAGTAACTCTGGATTAAAACAATGACATACTTAGGTGGAGAGATAGGCAGTAACGTGTTACAAGTAATCCGATTACCTTTTTCAAGTAACGAGTAATGTAAGGGATCGAGCACGCTGTGTTACTGCGTTACTAAACCGTGTTTGTTTGTGAGAGTTTCTCATGACAATGACGTACAAGTGTGACGTCCATGGTAACGGAGATGTGCAGATCAACAATGGATAATATATCGAGTGTGGGAGAGAGTACGACCATGCAGCATTTAGAGATTGGAAGTACTCACATTACTTTGAGTTTGATTCCATAAAAAGTGACAAAAACATTGGAGTCCACTGTACACTCTGTGTGGGAAGAAAACTTTACAATCAACAGAAAAAGTTTACAATGCCTTTGAACATGGACACTGCAGGCCTACTTGTTGTTCCTAGAGTATTTAAAAGTAGAATGGGAGGCAGAGCCTTCAGTTTTCAGGCCCCTCTTCTGTGGAACCAGCTTCCAGTTTGGATTCAGGAGACAGACACTATCTCTACTTTCAAGATTAGGCTTCAAACTTTCCTTTTTGCTAAAGCATATAGTTAGGGCTGGACCAGGTGACCCTGAATCCTCCCTATAATTGTTAAAAGGCCGAAAACCTCTCAAGTCAAGTCAAGTCATCTTTATTTATATAGCACATTTAAAAGACATCAAGTGTCGGCCAAAGTGCTGGGGATAATATAATAAAAGAATTAAAATAGAAAGAAAACATTTTTAAAAAGAATTGTAAGACATGTAAGAGTATATAGCATATAATGTACATGCAAATATGCACATACATATAAACTGTACACATTCACACACAAGCACACATATGTGAACATAACGTATATACACATACAACATCATCCAATAGGATAAGAGACCAAATAGACAGAATAAAAAAGATATCAAAGAGATCCGAAAGCCTTGGAAAATAAGTAGGTGTTGAGATTAGAGTTAAAGACTTCCAAGGATGAAGAGAATTTTATGAAGGGGGGAGACTATTCCAGAATCTCGGGGCGGCAATGGAGAAAGCCCTGTCACCTCTAGATTTGAGCTGGAAGCGTGGAACTGATAAAACCATCTGACTGGAGGAGCGCAGAGATCGAGTGGGTAAGTGCAGGCTAAGAAGATCTGAAATGTAACCTGGAGCCAAACCATGGAGAGCTTTAAAAACAAATAATAAAACCTTAAAATCAATTCTATGTTTAACTGGTAGCCAATGTAGAGATGCGAGTACCGGGGTAATATTCTCTCTCTTTCTAGTGCCCGTCAGGAGCCTTGCGGCTGCATTTTGAACAAGTTGCAGGCGGGTCAGGCTTGAGTGACAAATGCCTAGATAGAGAGAGTTACAATAGTCAAGACATGACGATATGAAAGCATGGATAACAGTTTCCAGGTCTTTAGATGACAGGATATTTTTGAGTTTAGAAATGCTCCTGAGTTGGAAAAAACTGCCACGAACGACTGATTTTATTTGCTCGTCCAGCTTGAGAGTGGAATCAAAAATGAAACCAAGATTTTTTACGTGGGGATGTACATGAGCTGATAATGGGCCCAGATTGTTTCTTATGAGACTAATAGAGTCCTGCTTACCGAAGATTATAATGTCGGTTTTGTCATGATTTAGTTTGAGAAGGTTCAGAGACATCCAACAGTGTATGTCGCTAAGACACTCTGAGACTTTCTGCAGTGTACTATCAGCACCTGGTTTTAGAGAGAGGTAGAACTGTGTATCGTCTGCATAAGAGTGGTAAGAGATCTGGTGTTTCTGAAAAATGGAGCCTAATGGGAGCATGTATAAGGAGAATAAGACCGGACCCAGAATAGAGCCCTGAGGTATTCCACAAGTTAGTGTAGCTGGGAAGAGTATTTGTTACCCAGCATCACAGAATATGTTCTGCTCTCCAGGTAAGAGGCAAACCATTTTAGAGCAGAACCTTGAATGCCGACACGTCTTTAGATGGTTTAATAGGATTGTGTGGTCGACAGTGTCAAATGCTGCGCTCAGGTCTAAAAGGATTAAAACTGTACTTTTTCAAGAATCAGCAGCTAGAAGCACATCATTGAACACCTTCAGTAGAGACTCTGTGCTGTGGAAGGCCCTGAAACCAGACTGATATTTGTCCAGAATATTATGCGTGTCTAAGAATGAGGATAATTGGTGGAGGACAATCTTCTCAAGAACCTTAGACAAAAATGGCAGCTTAGAAATTGGTCTAAAATTGCCAAGAACTGACGGATCTAAACCAGGTTTTTTTTAGAAGCGGCTGGACAACAGCTTGTTTAAACAAGTCAGGAACAGTTCCATATGAGATACTGCCATTTACAATAGCAAGGATGTTGGGGCCGACTGTCTTCAGCACATCTCTGAGAAATGGTATAGGTAACATATCCAAGGGGCACGTAGTTGGTTTCATGTGCATTATTATATCAGTGAGATGGGATAATGAAACCGGTTTAAATTCTGAAAAAAGGAATGAACATGTAGGTGGTTCAGAGGGGTCTAGGGATGGGAGCGGGATATGTGCTCGGATATCATTAATTTTTTCAGTAAAGAATTTTTGAAAATCCTCAGATGCGTGTGGGGCAGTCTCAGATATGACTGATGTGGTGGGATGCAAGACAGAGTTGATTGTTTTGAATAGAGCTTTAGGATTACCAGACTTCTTGTTAATGATCATGGAGAAATAATTTGCTCTTTCTACCTTGATGGTGCGCTGATAGTTATTTAAGCAATCTCTAAACACTTGATAAGAAACGTGGAGCTTATCTTTCTTCCATTTTCGTTCTGCTTTCCTGCATTCCTGCCTGACGGCACGAGTGACCTTATTTAGCCAAGGCTGAGTTTCAAATTTTTGCCGTCTACATTTTAAAGGAGCAATTGATTCCATTATGTTGGTACAAGCACAATTAAAACATACAAGAAGCTCATCAGGACTATTGCTATGAGGAGAACTTTCATCAAAGGTGGCTAAAGGAGATGCAGCGAAGGCAGCTGAGAATTGGGGAGCAGTTTCAGGTGTTATAGGGCGTATAAGAGAGGGGGCCTGGGTTTGTTTGGGGGATGAGTGAGGAATTGGAATATTAAACAAAATGAAATTATGGTCAGACGGACACACATCAGTCACTTCAACGCCGATCACTGAGAGCCCAGATGACAAGATGAGGTAGAATGTGGCCCTGCTTGTGAGTAGGGCCGTTGACAGACTGGGTCAGATTAAATGACTCCAAGAGTTGTAAAAACTCCCTAACCAAAGTTTAGAGGGGCAACACATATGGATATTGAAGTCGCCAAGGATTAGAAGCCTATCAGTTGTTGGTAATGTCACAGATAGAAAATCCGAAATTTCCTTAATGAAGTCTTTGTTAAGGTGAGGAGGCCTATAAACTAGAGCACAGAGTACAGGAGAGCACAGATCCAGCATAAACAGTTGCAGTTCAAAACTGGCGTAGACACTTCTGGGTAGCATTCTACATTTAAAGTGATCTCTGAAGACTGTTGCCAGGCCGCCTCCACGACGGCAGGTCCTAGGTGTGTTGAGGAAGTTACGGTTTTCAG
The DNA here is from genome assembly GCF_056152115.1 of Neolamprologus brichardi. Lineage (NCBI taxonomy): Eukaryota > Metazoa > Chordata > Actinopteri > Cichliformes > Cichlidae > Neolamprologus > Neolamprologus brichardi. The sequence continues at coordinate 1,051,061 of NC_142106.1, forward strand.
GAGTCAGATCCACAAAAGCAACTAGATCATCAGTAGGTGTTAGGGTCCCTGGGTCATCGACCCAGTGTTTTGTGTTTTTGGTTCTTTGATTTTGTTATTTCATTATATTCTAGCTTTGCTTGTGGGTTTTAGGATTATTCTTAGTTTAGGTTCTCTGGGTGGGGTTTGGTTAGAGTTTTAGTGTTCTGGTTTTCTGTCTGTGTTCCATAGTTGCTGTCTCCCCTGTCTGCTGTATCCCCACGTCAGTCAGTGTCTGTGTCTGCCCTGGTCCCACGTCTCTGTTCCCTTTGTTATAGTGCCTGCCTGTGAGTCTGTGTTTCCTGTTTTACTTTGAAAGTCCATGTCTGATGTTAATGTGTCTGGTTTTGCTTCCCCTTGTCTCGTTAAGCCTGATTTGCCCCAGCTGTGCTTCCCTCCTGTTACCCATTCCCTGATTGCTCCCTCTGTGTATTTAAGCCCTGTGTTTCTTTGTGTCTGTGTCGTGATCTACTCTCATTTATGCTGTGTGTTCCGTCTGCCTGTTCATGTAAGTTTATTTGGATTTTTGTTACGTTTTGCCATCCAGCAATAAAAGCTGAGTTTTGAGTTACTTTCCACCTCAGTGTCTGCACTTTGGGTCCTTCTACTTCCACTCCTGCCTGCACACAGCCCTAACCTGACAGTAGGTAGCCAAGTTTCAGTAATAAAGAGAAAGTCCAAGCCATGATAAACAAACAGGTCACGGTATATGAAAGTCTTGTTCACCACAGACCTTGCATTGATTAATTCCAATTTAAGTGATGAAGTATCCGAGACTGATTGTGTGACACCACCAGATGGTACAAATTCCAGATGCTGAAAATTGGTGGTGTTGGCACCTCTTTTTTTTTTTTTTTCCTGTCCAGTCTATTTGGGTTACGACGGAAAGCTGACCAAATAGATGGTATTTGATGAGAAAGTCCGTTTCCCACAGGATGATTATACACATGCAGATTATAACGGCAGCCCCGGTGAATATAGCGTGGACAGCGAGCTATCCCCAAAGCAACACAGCGCGCATAAGTTTGGCGACGGAAACATGACCGTGTCAGTTTCCCTAACCACTCTGCTTTTTCACTGCCTAATCCTAACCGAAGACTCTTTCCAGTCATCTTGCCTGGCTGTGCGGAACTCTTTCATGGATGGACACAGTATGCCCCTGGACCCGCCCCAACACATGGACAGTGAGATCCCAGCCAGATGGAGCACAAGATTCATAGAGGCTGGGGTCTATCACACCAAGTAAGGCCCCAATTGAAGGCTGTGTAAAGATGCACCAGCACATAACAGAAGGGTGTAAGATGGTAGCAGGCAGGGCATACATGGAACGCCATAACCAAGTGGCCGGGGTAGTGTACAGAAACATCTGTGCAGAGTATAACCTGGAAGTCCCGAGGTCAAAATGGGAGATGCCCCCAAGGGTGGTGGAGAATGACCGAGCTAAGATCCTGTGGGACTTCCAGATACAGACGGACAAAATGGTGGTGGCTAACCAACCGGACATAGTGGTGGTAGACAAACATGAGAAGACGGCCGTAGTGATCGATGTAGCGGTTCCCAATGACAGCAACATCAGGAAGAAGGAACACGAGAAGCTCGAGAAATACCAAGGGCTCAGAGAAGAGCTCGAGAGGATGTGGAGGGTGAAGGTGACAGTGGTCCCAGTGGTAATCGGAGCACTAGGTGCGGTGACTCCCAAGCTAGGCGAGTGGCTCCAGCAGATCCTGGGAACAACATCAGAGATCTCTGTCCAGAAGAGCGCAGTCCTAGGAACAGCTAAGATACTGCAGGACCCTCAAGCTCCCAGGCCTCTGGTAGAGGACCCGAGCTGGAAGGATTTACCACAGGGGCGAGTGGGGATTTTTTTTCTTTATATATATATATATGTGTGTGTGTGTGTGTGTGTGTGTGTGTGTATGACTCTTTTCCCCTTTATCAATTTGCAAAACTCACATACGTTAGAGTGAAGTAAGAAACTTTTTTGTAACCTGTGACAACAAACACAACCACACAAATCTGAAAGAGAAGAACTGTGTGAGAAAATGATTAAATACTGTATATGTGACAGAGAGACACGGAGACATCATGTTAATATGTAAAAACATTTAATGTGGTTCATACAGCACCAACATCACAACATCATAGCGTCAGGGTGATTATTTGGATATATATGATACTGATGGAGGTGGCTATCAATCAGAGGGACTGACAGGAAGTATGGGTGTGGTCGCAGTGCCTCCGTCATGGGTCCTTCCTGCTCTGATTGGAGCTCTGAGGTCAGAGGGGGTGTTTTATGATGTTTGTCTGATGCTTCCTGACAGTCAGCAGCTTTGACCTTTGAACCACATGAAACGTTTTGACCCCACATGTGACACAGAGTCAGGACACTCCGTGGAGATCCATCAGAACAGCAGAAACACGATCATCATCATTATAAACTTCTAATGTAAGGAGACTGTCGGAGGTAAGGAGACTGTTGGGTAGGAGGTAAGTGATGGAAGTGACGGACAAGATAAGCGACTCATGTTGTAACTGACGTCAGACGCCGGAGATTTTGGTGGAAAATTAAAGCGAATGGTAGCTTAGAATTGAACAAATTCCTTTATGCTTCAGTATTACCAAATACACTTATAAATTGTTTTATAATTAACAACATTTGTCTAAATCATCTCCAACACCCTGGAGAACAACGGGGAGAGTTTAGAGGCTCTCCAAGATTACATTGATCAGTGCTTCCAGGATCTCGTGATGAAGAAGGCTCAGAGTGCAGCTTCCCCAGCCAAATCTGAGACGCCGTCGTCGAAAAGATGTCGCCCGGCAGATTCCCCCGGCACAACATCGCCAGCCGGCAAAGATATTGCAGACATCCTAGAGTCAATTGACCAACGATTGTCCAGTTTCGACGCAAGGCTGTCCTTGGTGGAGATTCTTCACCGGGAATTTAAATGCTTGCGAGAATCCCTGGAGTTCAGCCAGCAGCAGGTGGAAACGCTCGCTGCTGAAAATGCCACGCTAAGGGAGTCGGTGAAATGTCTCACAGACAATGTTACTCAACTAAATAGAGAAAATAAAAAAATAAAAGAAACAGTTATAGATCTACAAGCTCGTAGCATGCGTGATAATCTGGTATTTTCTGGTATTCCAGAAGCCGCTGGAGAGGACGCGGAGACCACGGTAAAAAGCTTCATCAAAACCCACCTGAAGCTGCCGGAGGACACGGTGAAGAACATCGTCTTCGATAGGGTACATCGCCTCGGCCCCATGCAGGCTGCGACCGGGAGACCATGTCCTATTTTGGCCAAATTCAGCCACTTCAAACAAAAGGAACAGGTGAAAAGCCGCGGCAGGGAATTAAAAGGAACGGACTTCAGCGTGAACGGCCAGTTCCCCAAAGAGATCCTGGAATGACGCAGGGTCCTCTTCCCAATCCGACGCGGCTTCATCCAGAAGGGCTCCCGCGCTGTCATCGCTGTGGACGGACAGCGTTACCGCGACCCCGGCATCACTCCGTGGCTGTATTAACCTCACACCAGATAAGAATCCGCTACACCCTTTCCCTATCCACTCACACTAACTTGCATTAACATCTTTTTAACTTACCGGTATCAAATCGCATCTTAAGTGTGATTTTATAGCAGTATTAACACCGTTAATCACTCTCCGTCCGTGATTTAATTGGAATGTTTCCGGGGTTTTTTGGGGGGGTTTTTCTTCTCGTTTTTTTTTCTCTCTTTTTCCCCCTCTTGTTTTTATGCTGCTCACACTTGTCCTTGGTTTATTTCTTTATTTCTTTCACTGCTTCGATCACCTGCTTCCACACTCATCCACAAACAACATCCTTTATTTCAACATTACCGCCGCACGATCACGCTCAATCATCCGCTCAATGGCAGCACATTTACATCAGTCAGACAGCGCACACAGACCTACAGGACACACACACTTAAGCCAAGCATACTCATATTAGTAAATATGTAAACACATTTTTCTCTCTCTCCCTCTCTTTATTTATGAACAAGTGATGTATTCTCTCCACCTGTCTAATCGACACACACAGCATACACCCCTAGTTATACACAGACATCTATGGGTGCACTAAGGTTTGTTACATGGAATGTAAATGGAGCTGGCTCCAGAGAAAAGAGGTTAAAAATATTTAACCAACTCAAAAAACTACAGGCAGATGTTGTCCTTTTACAAGAGACCCACAGACCTCTTAGAGGTTCAAATAAACTTAAAACACCTGAGTTTCCTAATGTTTTTGCACCTTGTTATAATTCTAGACAAAGAGGAGTAGCAATTTTAATACATAAAAATATTAATTTCACAGTACTCGATACAGTTATAGATCCAGAGGGCAGATTCTTAATCATTAAACTATCTATACTTATCTATTTATCTATTTATCTACTTATCTAAACTAAAAGCTATGTATTGTAAGTGTATATGGTCCAAATGTTTTGAAATTGATTTCATGAAAGTATTTAACTTCATTTGGCAGAATTCTTTAGTGTAGTCAAATTTATAAGAGGAAATTGTTGAGCTGTTAAAATGGGAGACAATCCAACTGAATGTTTCAGCCAGATTTATGAAGTTTGTCACAATTTAAATGAGCATGCTGTTTAGTCCTTGGCCACATGTTTCAGCACATTAACCATGAGTGAGCTCATATCATAAATACATGTATCATAATAAATATCAAATAATATCATAACAGCAGCAGATATTCAGTATATCAGTAGACTTCAGTCTTTCATAGGTTCAGTGCTGTTAACTGTTTTTTTTCTGTTATTTTCTGGATTTGTTAATAAGGATGAACACATCTGTATGTGTGTTTAAACATGCCCCACTGCAGACATTAGTGAGACAGAACAAACAAAAACCCTTTTCCCGTAAAGGCAAATCAAACAAGACAAATAGAATAGGATGGGGTAATACTGCTGGGTCCAGAGGGTCAGAGATAATGACTCATTCTCAGCAATGTTACAGTTTAAAAACCAGACTAGATATCCCTCCACACTCAGCAGTGTGACTGTCACTGCTGTTATTTCAGTGGGCTGAAGTTTGATCTGTGTTGTTTACCAAAGTGCAACAAAAGCTGTTTAACATGTTTCATTTTTAATTCTTACAGAAACATTGTGATTTTTGTCTTTCAAGTGTGTATAGCAGTCTGTGACATCACTGATGAATCCACCAGTTCTTTTTGAGCCTGTTATCACTACACAAACGTTTGTTTAGTCTTTCCCGAGAAATAAGGTCAAAAACATGGCAGTCAGACATCCCACGCTGGGTAAAGGGAGTTACACCTACTGTAGCTCCCAGTGATTTTAGAGAATATGAGTAGTTACAGACTACAGGGGTGCATCCCAGCACTGGTGTTAAGACAAACATGGACACATACAGAATAGAAATAACTTTTTGTAACAGCCGAATTAAACTTGGAGCTGATTTAGAAACATCACCTCGGAGCACTGTATGTTACTGTAATGTTTTACACTGAATGACAAACCTTACTGTTGTCTATAGTTTAGTGTTCAGTGCTGAAAGCAGGATTGGGATTTTATAAATGTGTAAGTGATTGACTTTGTGGAGATCAGAGTACATGAGTGCGTTTCAAACACGTGGCTGCTACAGTGTATGTGGGTGGGGACGATCAGCCGATATTTAGCAGAAGCTGACACTGAGGATTGTCACAACCAGTCATGGAGCGTCTCTGGATCCTGAGCTGCACTCTGTGTGTCCTCCTGAGCTGGATTCATGTGGATCAAGCGGTGGCTGAACCGTGAGTTTGTCTTCAGCGTGTTTTTGTCTGTGTGAGTTGTTCACTGCAGTAACTGCTGTATGTGTGATGCTGTATGCAGCCAGTACCTGGTGGCCATTCCTGCAGTTATTGAAGCTGGAGCTGAGGCCAAATTCTGTGCAACTCTCCGACAGCCCAGTGGGACTCTGGTCATGACTGTCACTTTGATGTCCCGAGAGAAGAACACGACCTTATTCACGCATACGTCAAATGAGGCCTTTCAAACCTGTGTTCAGTTTGAGGTTGGCAACCAGCACTTTCACACACAAAGTGTGTTTGTTAGTTGTTATTGTAAGGATTATTGGCTTTAATGACTATCTAAATATCCCACTGTCTCAGGCTCCTTTGGTACAAAAGGAGGTGCAACATTTTCAGGTGGAGGTACGAGGAGACACATTTTACTCCAAACAAGTCAGAAAAGTGATGATCCGAGCGTCTGATCCCTTCACATTCATCCAAACAGATAAACCCATCTACCTCCCTGGACAAAAAGGTAACAATGTGCTGTTATGTTATATAAGACATGTAGTTCATTCAAATCCCATCATCATGAGCCAGCTGCTCCACCATCTCCAATTTGTGTAACAAGTTTTGTGGTCCAAAATTTGGACACACATACAGTGATTGATGTGAAATGTTTGCTTCAAATAGCAAATGTTTTTCAAGATATCAATACGGTCGATGGACCAAGATGTTTATTCGAAGTTTGAAATCCGACTGCATCTTTGAACATAACTACCGTATTTTCCGGACTATAAGGCGCACTTAAAATCCTTTCTTTTTCTCAAAAATCAACAGTGTGCCTTATGTATGAATTCTGGTTGTGTTTACTGACCACAAACAGATTTTATGTGGTACACAGTGCTCAAAAATCTGTCAAAAATGTTTTAGAATGACTTTGGTAAGGTACGAAGCCGCACCGCTTGATGGATTGTCGGAGCATTACGGCTACCGTAATCAGGAGCTTCGAGGACTTGGAGTAATCTGGGTCCTAAACGCCGTCTGCTTCAGGTCCTAAAGTCAAATGAACACTGCAGCCTCACTGAGAGTAAAAAACTGTCTAAATTCTTTCATCTTTAATAAAATGATCAGTGTTGCTGCTTTACCAGGTGTAACAATTAAGTTTAACATCCAGGCATCCATGAAAACATAATTTATTACATTTCGAAGTTTGATGTTAGCAGGAAGTTAGCTCGCTGGTTTTGCTAGCTTCTAAAACATGCTCTTCTATCACTTCCAACATAAATGAAGACAGAAAGCTAAACAGCAGTGATGTTAATAGGGCTACTGAAGTTGGGCTAGCAGGTATATGATAATGTGCTATGTGATCGCTAGCGACACAGCTATGTTAGCATAACATAAACACAGTGAAGCTGGAGGATGAACGCTAACTTTTTTCCATTTGATAAATGTTCCCGATGGTTTTTGACGAATGCAGTCACATGGAAAGATGCTTTAAATGGACCAAACTTCAGTCAGGAGAACAACTGAGATAATCCATCCACAATACCAGGTTAGTCATTATTCTAAGATAAGATAACCTTTATTAGTCCCACACGTCAGAAATTTGTTTTGTTACAGCAGAAAGTGGACAGTGCAAAGTTACATAGCATAAATTATAAGGCGTTTAATGCGCCCTATATTCCAGTACGCCTTATGTATGAAAACAGACCCGTTTCAGACAAGTTCATCGTCAGTGCGCCTTATGGTCCGAAAAATATGGTATTTTAAAAAACAACAAAAGGAAAAAAAATCCCACAAGTTTCATATTTGAGCTCATACTAATGAAGAACTTCACATTGCAAAAGACAGCTACTGACAACGAATTGTATGCAGTTATTTCACAGTGAATACTCAGAGTGCACAACTTCCCCCAAAGGGCAAAGGCCATATTATATTTTCCATTTTGAGACCTGCTGCTGTGATGGAGAATTAGACAGTAATTCAGCTTAACTTTGTAATCGGGGACAGAGAGCACAAAATGAATCATGTCTGAGTAATGCCTCTTAGTTTATTTCAGAGTCAAATTCTTTTTATGTGAAAGTTTAACGGTTTTAATTTTTAATAGTTCACAATAAAATAAATATGTTTAAACATGGCTTTGGAATTCACAGTACAAAAAAATTGTGAGGGAAGAATATGGAGGGCCTCGGGTGCCAAAATGTATTAAATACATAATTAAATAATAAATTAAATGTGTCATTAATTACGCAATGACAATTACAATGTTGCGTGGAGATCAGGGGCAGTACCCCTGGACTTGCAGACCGGGGTGGTGGTCCCCATTTTTAAGAAGGGAGACCGGAGGGTGTGTTCCAACTACAGGGGGATCACACTCCTCAGCCTCCCTGGGAAAGTCTATGCCAGGGTGCTGGAAAGGAGAGTTCGTCCGCTAGTCGAACCTCAGATACAGGAGGAACAATGCGGTTTTCGTCCTGGTCGCGGAACACTGGACCAGCTCTTTATCCTCTCAAGGATACTTGAGGGTGCATGGGAGTTTTCCCAACCAGTCTACATGTGTTTTGTGGACTTGGAGAAGGCATTCGACCGTGTCCCTCGGGGTGTCCTGTGGGAGGTGTTGCAGGAGTATGGGGTGTCTGGCCCATTGCTACGGGCCATTCGATCCTTGGTTCGCATTGCCGGCAATAAGTCGGACTCGTTCCCGGTGGGTAATGGGCTCCGCCAGGGCTGCCCTTTGTCACCAGTTCTGTTCATAATTTTTATGGCGGAGGGCTTTCGCTTTGGTGGCCTCAGAATCTCATCTCTGCTTTTTGCGAATGATGTGGTTCTTTTGGCTTCATCGGGTGAGGGCCTCCAGCTCGCACTGGAACGGTTCGCAGCCGAGTGTGAAGCAGCGGGAATGAGGATCAGCACCTCCAAATCTGAGGCCATGGTTATCAGCCGGAAAAGGGTGGAGTGCCCACTCCGGGTTGGGGATGAGTTCCTGCCCCAAGTGGAGGAGTTCAAGTACCTCGGGGTCTTGTTCGCAAGTGATGGGAGAAGGGAGCCGGAGATCGACAGACGGATTGGGGCTGCAGCTGCAGTGATGCAGACGCTGCACCGGTCCGTCGTGGTGAAGAGGGAGCTGAGTGTAAAAGCAAAGTTATCAATTTACTGGTCGACCTACCCTCACCTATGGTCACGAGCTGTGGGTAGTGAGCGAAAGAATGAGATTGCGGATACAAGCGGTGGAAATGAGCTTCCTCCGAAGGGTGGCTGGCCTCTCCCTTAGAGATAGGGTGAGAAGTTCGGCCATCCTGGAGGGGCTCAGAGTAGAGCTGCTGCTGCTCCACATCGAAAGGAGCCAGCTGAGGTGGTTCGGGCATCTGACAAGGATGCCTCCTGGGCGCCTCCTGGGTGAGGTGTTCCAGGCATGTCCCACCGGGAGGAGGCCCCGGGTCAGACCCAGGACACGCTGGAGAGATTATATCTCTTGACTGGCCTGGGAACGCCTTGGTGTTCCCCCAGATAAGCTGGAGGACGTGGCTGGGGAGAGGGAGGTCTGGGCCTCTCTGCTTAGGCTGCTGCCCCCACAACCCGGCCCCGGATAAAGCGGATGAAGATGGATGGATGGATGGTGTCATTAATTAAAATATAAATCAGCAATATCATTTCAATTTCAATAAATTCTATACATATGTCTCATACATGTCAGTCCATTATCTGAGATCTGTCTTGGCTTGCTGTGTAGGGTAACCAATCAGATCCATGTTTGATAAGTTGCAGTGACTTTGTTTTAAAGTATAAAGAGAGAAACAGAGGTAACCTCTCAATTTTTCTCAAAGTGAATTTCAGAGTCGTTACGATGGATAATAAAATGCGACCTGCCAAACAGCTGGTGAGTTTTTGAACAGTATTATTAATAATGCTGTTTGCAATTTGGATGCAGTGATTTACACAACAGTTTCTTAACTCCACCTGTCTTTCTTCCTTTGCTCTTTCTTTCAGTATGATGTCATTGAACTTCAGGTAAGAAGGCGCCTTTAGAAAAGGCTTTTACTTCTCTTGTAAATACATCAACACAACACTGAACACATGCAGTCAGACAGACTTGAAGGTTCCCTGCTCACTGCTTGCATACACACTGCTTCTGCAGTATTACTCCAAGTTACTGACAGTGCAAGGTTTAAAAACTGGACAAAGTGGGTTGCATGTATGTAATACACACCGTGCAGGTGCCTGTTCTGTCACTTGATGCCCCACATGTAAAATTAAAATGACAGTGATTAAATCAAATTAATAATTTTGATTTAATTACTCCACAAACACAGCCACAGCTTCCCTGTCATTACAGCTTAGGTTTCTTTATATCACTTCATTTTTAAACATTTATAAACAAGTGCTTCACATCTAGAAGGGGACAAAGCTGGCTACAGATGAAGACAGGACATTTTTATGTCCCCCTAAATTTATATTGTCCAGTTTTAGCTCGAATCTTGTTGAAAAAGAAAAGAAAGAATCTAGTTGGTACTGTATTTACACCTGTGTAGTAGCTGTCACTGTCATTTGATTTAACAGGATCCTCACAGTAACAGGATTGGACAGTGGCTAAATGAAACATCCAATAGCAGAATACTGCAGCTTTCTTACTCCTTGGACACTGAGGCCCGTGAGGGACCGTACCAGATCATTGTGTCAATGGGTGAGAGGAAAATATATCACAACTTCAACGTGGAGAAATATGGTAAGTCGGTCTTATTTATTTTTAAATTCTTTGTTGTAATGGAGTGCAAATGCTGACATTCATATTTTCCCCCAGTTTTACCCAAATTTGATGTGACAGTAAATATATCTGAAGAAGTGAGTATTGGGCAGGAAGACATTGAAGCTAAAGTGTGTGCAAAGTAAGGAAAAGTTCTTTCAGGACAAATTATGTGTTGTAAAATCTGGAGTTTGAAGAGCAAATGACTCATAATGTTTACTTATTTTTCTTTACAGGTACACGTATGGACAGCCTGTACCAGGACGTGTTACAATCAATGTGTGCAGACCTATAGTTTTCCAAGGTATACCGCTGCGCAGTGAGGATGATTTGACCCAATTTCAGATAAGTGCGCCCTGCCACACAGAGACAAAGCAGGTACAGTTATGATTTATTTCTCCCCAACCTTTGTTCCCTGATTCTTTGGGTACATTCAGGCCCCTGCATTAGCATTACAGCGTATGGGTTGCCTGCTCTACCCAGCTGAACTGGCGCTGTGTGTCCTCTTCACCTTTTTCCCCTACAGTTTCATCATCTCATACTTTCATCCACGGATTTGAATTTTTAGTGATATCTCATCTTTCTTGGACGGACGTGTCAGCTCCAAAGGAGTGAAGTGGTGTTTGTTGTGCCTAAAAGGCTGCATAGGTTGTGTTGGTGTTTCTGCTAGATGATTAGCTTTACTAGTAGGGCTAAGGCTAGTGGTGTGTGTCATCATGTCTGTCACACAAAAGAATACAACTTCTGTGAGAAATCTAAGAACTTCAAAAATACTCTGATCAGACTGTGTCACCTAAACAAGGTGAACAAACATACACTTATCCAAAGATTCAGCTCCTGTTAAAAGTTTGAACAATTTAGACTGTTTTACTGAGTTACTGGTCAGTGTTGGGAAGGTTAAAGTGTATTCCACTACTATTTCTGTGTGATTTATTACTATTACTGAAGGCTACTCGCCATACCAACACCAACTAGATGTTTAAATCTTAATATAAATAAGTAACAGTAGGTGGACATTAGGTAAGGCTGCACTTTTTGCAGTGATCTCGTATAGAAAACTATTCCACACGTATATAAAACAGGTCCGCGGCTCCGAACCGTAGTAAAGGGACCTCTGGCTAATACGTCGGGTTCGTGTCGGGCTCGTAGCTGAAAACTAGCTTTACTTTGTTGTCTGGGTCAACTTTGCTAGCAGAGACAGAGAGAGGCGTTGAAAGGCTGCTCCAACAGAACTTATTGTTTCGGAGGAAAATACGAACACGGTGTACAGTCGAGTCTCAATACAGTGGCTTTCAAAAGTATTCGCCCCCCTTGAACTTTTCCACATTTTGTCACATTACAGCCACAAACATGAAACAATTTTATTGGAATTCCACGTGAAAGACCTACACAAAGTGGTGGACACGTGGAACGAAAATCATACATGATCCCAAACATTTGTTACAAATAAATAACTGAAAAGTGGGGGAAATAGCTTCAGTGATTTACTGAAACAAGCAAGCTTTCATGAGTTCAAGCCCCGCTGTTGTTGGCGTTTGTTTTAGATTCAAAGAAGGAAATGGGAGTAAAAGATGGATCGACAATGGGATAGAAGTTGTCTGTTATGTGTAGAAACAATAATCCCTTGAGGCAGGTGTCCTTGTTGTGCTTGGATGGTTCATAGGTCAACATAAAGTGCCTGATCGAAATAAAGGAATGAAATGGGGACTGAACTGGAAATGAATGTAAAAGCTGCCAAAGTCTCAACACAAACTGCTCAAGACCATTTTAAAATTTGCGATCGTGGCTCAAGAGTTGGGAGTTCGCCTTGTAATGGGAAGGTTGCCGGTTCGAGCCCCGGCTTGGTCAGTCTCGGTCGTTGTGTCCTTGGGCAAGACACTTCACCCGTTGCCTACTGGTGGTGGTCAGAGGACCCGGTGGCGCCAGTGTCCGGCAGCCTCGCCTCTGTCAGTGCGCCTCAGGGTGGCTGTGGCTACAATGTAGCTTCATCACTAGTGTGTGAATGTGTGTGTGACTGGGTGTGTAAAGCGCTTTGGGGTCCTTAGGGACTAGTAAAGTGCTATACCAATACAGACCATTTACCATTTAAAAAATCCCAAGAAAGTTTGTTTAGTTGGAAGCCAACAAACAAACACACAAAAAGTTAGTGGGTGAAGGTTTTTTTCACAGTACTGTATAACATATATATAGTAGTACTGAGATTTTGAGGATATAAATGAGATGCTGCTGGGAAATTTAAACGATACAGTGGTTTTGTGAGGTGATACCATCATACTGCTATACAGGCCCAGCTCGACAGGATGTTTGGGATGTTGTGGAGGATACGGCGTCTGTGTTTTCCAAAAAGAATTTCTGATTTTGAATCATCTGAGCACAGAGCAGTTTTTGTCGTTTTAAATGAGCTTTTGCCCAGAAAAGAATGCAGCGTTTCCAGTTCGCATTCACATTTGACTTCTTTGCGCAATGGAGCTTTAACCTGCGTTTGTGGGCGGCTTGGTGAACTTTGTGCGCAGATATTGATTTGTGGAAGTGTTCCTGAGGCCATGCAGTGATCTGAGTGGCAGAATGACAACAGTTTTTCATGCATTGCTGCCCGAGGACCTGGAGACTGCATCTGATAGTGGATTTCCTCCTTATCCTTTGCACATTTTGATGACATTATGCGCTGCAGATGATGAGATATTCCCAGTCTTGATAATTTTACATTAATGAAATTATTCTGTCATTGTTCTACAATTTGTAGACACAGTCTTTTGCAGATTTGTAAACCTCTGCCCATCTGTATTTGTGAGAAACTCTGTCTCTCTATGATGATCTTTTTATACACATTTATCTGAATGATCTGTTGCCAGGTAACATAATCAGTTGCAAAAGGTTCCTTCAGCTGTTTATGTTTAGTACAACTGACCCCTCCAGACTTTTGTCCCCCCACCCTACATTTTTAAACCATATTGCTTGCATCAAATTCTAAATGAGCTCAAGTCTTTCATGACTCATCATAGTTTGAACATTTAATATATTTTATAGATTCGATTGTGAATGAGATCTGATTATAATTTTGGTTTATTCTAGTAAGATTGTATCGCACACAGCAGTGATTTTCTTTCTTTATTGTTCTTTCCAGGCAGACAAGACTGGCTGTGCAACTTTTTCCTTCAACATGTTAATTTTTACTAAAATTGACCAAAAGGTGCTTCAAGATGTTCTGGATATCAAGGCCAAAGTGGAAGAAGAGGGAACAGGCAAGGTTTTTTATTTCTTTATAATGACACATCGATGTGTATTTAACCAAAAAGGCATTCACAGTATTATAAGATGAATGTTTTTGCATTCAGGTATTTCACACCCTCAAGAGAAGAGAGTCACGATTTCTTACGTCCTTGGAAAAGTGTCTTTCATAAATATGCCTAAGGTTTGGGAACGGGGATCTAATGTGGAAGGAAAAGTAAGCCTAAAATGTTGTTTTCAGCTCAGTTTGTCGTACAAAGCACATTTAAATTGTTTGTATTTTCCATTGTTAGAGCATTGTGTTCTTCAACAGGTCAGAGCAGTGTACCACAACAATACACCCATTTGTGACGCACCGGTCTACCTGTTCACGGGACAAATGTGGCAACCACGCTCACTACAAAATCTGACAACTGACAGCAACGGTGTGGCCTCATTTTCTTTCAGCACTGATAACTTTGACCAGGATATCCAACTCCATGTGAGCTGACACACTGAAACAATGTGTAATTTAATGCAGCCATCACAGCAGCATGAAGCCACAATTGGTTTCTGATAGGCTGCAAATGTCCAAATACCTCCCACAGTAATAAGCTGCAATCCTGAAACAGTTTATGACTCATCTTACTCCACGTTTGCCTTGCTTATAAAGCCTCATTGACCAATGTTGTTTTTAGATCAGTTTTTTAAATTTTTGTTTCATATCCCCAACTAGGCAAGCCTGACACCAACAGTGGACTACACAGGATATAGAATTGCATACTATGAGAGGGGATTTCACACATTATCCATGTCCCAGCCATCTTCTCCTGATATTAAAACAATCAGCTCTCTAGAGGTACAGAAGAAGGATAAACCAGTGTCCTGTGATGCAGAAGAAGACATATCAGTCAACTACACTATAGTGGGAGAGTCTCCGGGGTCTGTGGATGTCATTTATCTGGTGAGTTATCTCTGGGTTTACTACAAAGTTGAACATGACCAGACTTTTTGTGTGTTTGCTAAAAAACTACTGGTGTAAAACCCATCATAACTGAAGAAGACACTCTCAACAACAACAACAATCTTTATTTATAGAGCACATTTAAAAACCAGCGGTATACCAAAGTGCTTTACATAAGAGACAGAGAAGTAACACAAGTATTATAAGGCCTTAGCAAAGTATCAAATATACTCACAGATCAATGCTACTAATACACAGGGGCAATATAAAATGCATATCAAAATAAAAACATAATTAAAGCACAAGCCATAAAAAAATATGTATAAGAAAAAATAGAGTAAGTCTAAAAGTCAGGTGCGAGCATTAGCAAGCAGGAAAGGCGAGATTAAACAAATAGGTTTTTAACCGTGATTTAAAAGATTGGATGGAATCAGACGGATCACAATCGGAAGGTTTTTCCACAACTCTGGTGCAGCCAGGGCCAACGCCCGGTCACCTCTAGACTTCAGCCTAGATCTAGGCTGCACCAAGAGTAACTGAGTAGATGATCTTAATGCTCTGGCAGGAACATACGATTTAAGGAGTTCCTTAAGGTAGCTCGGTGCTGTGTTGTTGGTAATTTTAAACGTAAGCAGCAGTATTTTAAATTGGATGCGGTATTTTATGGGTAGCCAATGCAGGTCAACTAGGACAGGGGTGATACAGGCAAACTTCCCAGTTCTGGTCAGAATGCGTGCTGCAGCATTTTGGACTGTCTGCAGTCTATGAAGGAGGGCAGAATGAAGACCAAAAAAGTAAGTTACAATAATCCAGCCTTGAGGTCACAAAGGCGTTGATGAGCTTTTCCAGGTCCTTATGCGGAACATACTGCCTAGCCTTAGAGATGAGACGGAGTTGGTAGAAACTAGATCTAACTACAGCAGACACTTGTTTATCGAGTTTGAACGAGCTGTCAAGCAACACGCCCAGATTGCTAACAGTGTCAGAAAGGGAGCTGGTAAGGGAACCAAAGGCATCACGAAGTTGGCCACGAGGAACGTTGCTGCCAAATACCACGATTTCAGTTTTCTTATCATTTAGGATAAGAGAGTTTGCTAGGAGCCATTCTTTGACCTCGCGCGTGCACTCTTGGAAACAGTGCAAGGACAAAGCAAGATCATCATTTAGTTCAAAGTAGATCTGTACATCGTCAGCATAGCAGTGGAAAGCGGTATTTCTCAAAGATTGCACTTAGAGCAACAGACAGGTGCAGCGGAGGAAGAGCAAGTGCCCAGGGTAACAGAGAAGAACCTATTGGAGAGGTATGATTTAAACCAATCAAGGGCAACACCTTTAATGCCTACAGTATGCTCAAGCCTCGCTAATAAGATGTTGTGATCTACCATATCGAAGGCCGAGGATAAATCCAATAAAACTAGGACCGCAGAGCGTCCATTATCAGCAATTAGAAGAAGATCATTGAGGACTCTAAGCAACGCTGTTTCGGTGCTATGATGTGGTTTGAAGGCAGACTGGAATTTATCATTAATGTTGTTCTCATCCAGGTACGCCTGGAGTTGTAGAAGAACTGTCTTCTCGAGGATTTTGGACAGGAACGGGAGCTTAGAGATCAGCCTGTAATTCACATAATTATTATAATCAAGGTTCCTTTTTTTAAGAACAGGCTGAACTATAGCATGTTTAAAAGCTGACGGGACGCAGCCAGAGAGTAAGGAAGAATTCAATAGCGATAAGATATTGGGTCCAATTACATCGAAGCAGTCCTTAACTATACGAGATGGGAGAGTATCATGTATAGGATTAGTTCAGTTGTTCAACTAAACGCTTGAGAGTAAGAAGTGACATGGGCTCAAACTGATGGAAAGTAGACGAACAGTCAAGGGTAAAAACAGGGCTTGACATTAAAGGAAGTGAAGACTTAAGAGATGAAACTTTATCTAAAAACTGATTTAAAAATTGTTCGCAAAGAGCCGGAGAGCACGCCAGCGGCATAACAGGGCAGGGAATGACCACAGAATTAAAAATTTTAAATAGTGTTCGGGGGTTGTGACCATTGGCTAGGATAATTTTTGATAGAAAAGCCGCTTTGGCCATTTTGGCAGCAGTTTGGAATTTTGAGCGGCTGGTACGTAGGATTTCATAACATACCTGGAGTTTATCTTTTCTCCACCTCCTCTCATCGCGTCAACACACGTCGTAAGGCGCGTGTAGAGTCGTTTAACCAACATTGAGAATGAGTTCTAGGGCGCTTCATTTTAATAGGTGCAACAGTGTCAAGGATAGAGGAGCATATGGTTAACAAGGTGTTGGCAAAGTCCTCAACCATATGAGAGGTAAAACAATCAAATGTAGTGGATGCAGAATTCAAAAAAGAAGCAGAACAGTTTCAGCATTAACTGTACGCATAGGGCGAAGGAGGGCCTCAAGGTGCAATTCAGTATTACCTAAGTCAACATCAAAGATGACCGGGGAGTGGTCAGAGAACCCAGCATTGTTTATATCCTCGATGCAAATGTCCAAGCCATATGAAAAGACCAGGTCAAGGGTATGGCCTTTAGCATTGGTTGGTTCATTTACCCACTGAGTGAGGTTAAAAGAGTCAGTAATGCAAGAAAGTCTTTAGCCAATGGGTCGTTCTTACAGCAGACATGTATATTAAAATCACCAGTAATAAGAACACAGCCATATTTAAAAAGAACAGATCCTAAAAAGTCAGCAAATTCAGAGATGAAAGTCTTATTGTATTTAGGCGGACGATAGACCACAACACACAGAGTAGTCAAAGAGCCAGTCATCTCCAGTAGCTCAGTCCATCATTAGAATCCAGCAGCCTTGATCTATTTCAGCATAAATACTGATCCAGCCCAAACTATATGGTTTATCAAAACGTAAAACTAGGGTCTGTCTCCTGAATCCAAAGTGGAAGCTGGTTCCACAGACTTCAGGTCTGGTCCCTGTGCTTTGTCCCTTATCATTTTCTGTCAACTTAGTAATTAGCCTCAGTGTTTAGTCCTTTGTTCATGATATCCTAAGTTTTCTCTCTCTGCTAAGTATTTAAATTCTTAGGCCTTCTTAGTTTTAGTCATCTGGGTTCTGCTCTCAGTTAAAGTTGTTTGTATTCTAGCCCTCATTATAATTATTGTGCTTTTCTTGTGTCCCCCTGCACTTTTGACTGATTGATGACCTTTATTGATCCAGAAGGAAATTGGGTTAAAGGCTGCCAGAACTCCAGCACCATCTGACCCTTCCAGCCATACATACATTGCACAAACATCACATGGGGACGACAAGTCAGAAGAGGTAGAACAGTGGAAATACACAATACACGAGGAAAGACCAGGAGAAAAAAGACCCGCCCAGACTGAGCCCTTAAAGGGAGATCGGTTTGAGAACAGAAAGAACACCTCAGCACACGAATCTTCAAATCTCACAACAAAAAAGACATCAGAGGCATTATTAAGAAGACAAATCTTGATCCTAATGTTCTTTCTAACTTCAAGCATATTTCTAAACTCTCTTTTATGTCCAAAATTTTGGCAAAAGTTGTTTTCAAGCAACGTCCGACCTTTTTAGATGTTTGTGGCATTTGTGAAGCATTCCAGTCTGGTTTTAAATCTCGTCCTGAGACTGCACTTTTACGAGTTTTTAATGATCTTCTTATAACTGTAGACTCAGGTAGTTGTGTTGTTTTAGTCCTTCTAGATCTGACTGCTGCCTTTGACACAGTTGATCACAACATTCTCGTATGGAGACTCAAACACGTTGTTGGTCTTAAAGGCTCAGTTTTATCATGGTTTAAATCAAACCTGTCAGAGAGCTCATGTTCTGTTGCTATTGGGCAATGCCCCTCTTCCTCTGCCCCTGTGTGTTGTGGTGTGCCACAGGGCTCTGTTTGGGGTCCAGCTCTGTTCTCCTCATACACGCTGCCTTTTTTATTTTTATTCCTATATTTAGGAAATACAACATTCCCTTTCATTGTTATGCTGATGACATCCAAATTTGCTTCCCCTTGAATCTGGATGTCTGTTAACCTTTTAATTCAAACACATTGAATTAAAAGGTGTGAAAACCTTTCACTGGTAGTGATGTCCACAGATATCAGTGCTAGTTCATTCTTGTTTTTAAATGATTTCTGTCTTCCAGGTGTTGTCCAGAGGAGCTGTCACCATGCAAGGACAAGAACAGGTTCAAGTGCAAGATAGATCAGGTAAAATTTCCATATTTCCACATATGCCACAGCCAAGCATTGACGTTGGTCTGTTTTGTTGATCTGTGGATGTATGTTTGGACCTGTGTTTCAGTGAATGAGGGCCAGGTGTCCTTTAAAGTCAGAGTGTCTCCTGAGATGGCTCCAGAGTTCCAGGTTGTGGCTTATGCCGTCCTGCCAAGTGAGGATGTAATTGCCCACAGTGCTGACTTCTCTACTGACAAATGCTTCAGCAACAAGGTGAGTGTAATTCTAGAGGTGTGCTGTGTGTTTGGTGTCTGCAGTCATGCCATGTCGTTCAACTCAAAGTCAAATTCAGTTGGCTAAATCACCTGAGGATTTCTAGCATATACTGGTTGTTGTGGACTGGTTGTTCCACAGCTGTTTCTACTCTACCTGAGGACTCACTCCCATTTATACAAGAACCTTTTTCAATGATGATGCAAGTCCTACCTATCTAACACTTACACAGTGTTCATACAGTGTCCAGTGTAGTGTGCAGCCATCTCATGGGACTCATGATTTGTCACTCACCACAGTGAAGCAGCTCATTTAGCCAGCAGTGAGTGGGGAGTTATCACAGTCACTAAACTTCTACGGGTGTTTTGTGTGTGTCAGGTGTCAGTGGAGTTTTCACCGTCTTCAGCCGTCCCAGGTGAAGAGACCAACATGCAGGTGACGGCCCTGCCACGTTCTCTGTGTGGTGTGAGCGCCATCGACAAGAGCGTTCTCATCAAGGAGCCTGGGAAGACTCTGGATGCAGATAAGGTAACTGCTGATATTAACACCAGTGAGGTGGACACATCCCTTATTTCCAGAGCCCGTAGTGTCGTGACTTACCAAAAGCTCAGGCCTTCGCTCTGGTACTTGTGTCCTGATAAGTATTCTTTGAGCAGTCATACATTCAACGGTTTTAAACAGTCAAATGCTGAGTTTGTCTTAAAGCAAATTAGTATAGAAATAATACAAATGCATGTGTCTGTGATGACAGTCAGGTAAATGCATCACCTGCCAGTCAGTGTCTACTTTATTGAGACTTCAACTTTACATCGAAACTGCTCAAATACACGAGTGTTTGTTGATGTTAAACATACAGCAAAACCTGGAAAAAGTGAGACTTGGTGAGGTAAAGGAGCTACAGAGACAGTTTCAAATGGAGAACACTTACCATATAAGTCACCAAGAACGAACAGTTTATAGAGAAATTGTACAACTTCTGTAAGATCCCTCAACTACAACACCTCAACTAAAACACCTCATATCTGTGGAGGCTTACTGCTGACTTCATCATTTTTATTTATTTATTTTTTAAGAACCCTTCTTAGATAATCTAGCAGTTCATTTGAACCTAATCTGTTCTAGTATTTACACCAGTACTTCATTTAAGAGTTTACAATTATGTGGACCAAATGTGACCATGATCATGATAGATCAGTCAAAACTTCATAGGACTAAAAAGGTTTGGAGGTTTTGCTGAACTGTACTTTTCTTTTCAGATATTTGACTTGCTCCCACTCAAGAAATCCTCAGGTATCCCGTATGAGGTTGATGATGCTACAGAATGCCTTAATGTGAGACCAAAAAGATATGTTTTGCCGTACCCCAGTCGAGAGCAAAATGACGCCTATGCAGTTTTCCAGGTAAAATACATGTATACCTGTGAGTCCGTCAAACATAATGTAAATGCAATAGTTTTTGTTGTTGCACCAGTTTTTGCTGATCTTTGTGTGCTGCTGAAATATCTAGAAAGTCGGACTGAAGATGGCGACAAACTTGCTTTTTCGATTGCCTTCATGCGTCAAGTTCAAAGGAAAAGTCTACCACCAAGGCCCTGGTGTCTACTATGGTGAATCATTTGCTTGTTTGCGTTGTGTTTTTGATACAAATTTTCTTTGTATTCACCAAAAAGAAAACCGGTAATTATTTTTCTTTTTTTTCTTTAGATATGGTTCCAGAGACATTATACAGGTCTTTTGGTCCTGGTGTGGGATCTGCTGGGCAGCTTCCTCCACTAATAGAGACAGTTCGCTCTTTCTTCCCTGAAACTTGGATCTGGGATCTGGTGGAAGTTGGGTAAGTATCTTTTGTGAAGAGATCTGGTGGATATTACATTTTTAAAAAAGTTTATACGATCACATTCAGAAACCCATGTGAACTTTCTGCTGTGTCTTTGCACACATGAAAAACATGAAAATAGAATAATTGTGAGTTTTTTCTTAAGCATGTTTTGATGCTTCAGGCCGATGTTTTGTCATATTTAAAGTTTTGTGGGATATATTTGTTAAGAGATGTATTCTAAAACACTTCTTCAGCAGAGAACCAGAGAGGAGAAACACACAAGTTTTCTTGCTAGCAAGGGCAGTCACCACAGCGCTCGCACGAGAGAGCGAGGGCTCAGAGACTCGCAGCTCTGAGACCCCCCTGGTCTTTATTTATACATCAGTGGGTGTTTGTTCCTTACATTGGAATGTAGAGGTGTATATGTGTGTGTGTGTGTCAGAGTGTGACCCCATAAACTTAAACGAAAATCCAACAGTTCATCTATATGTAAAAAAGGGCACTTAGACTAAAACTGACATAGCTACGTTTATCCTACCATAAAACAATAAGAGCAGGTACGACCTCTCCCATGCTCCCAGGATGTGGGTGTGAATGCCAGAGCACTCTGGAATGCACGCAAAGCTTTTGCAGACTATTAAGGATCGCACATCCTATCACTACCATATGTAAACTTATATTATTAAAAGATTATACTGACTACTAAGTACAATTTTCTATTGACAATATTATTTCACTGTCATCAGCAGCGTGGAGCTCTTTTACTTTGTCAATGCAACATAAACAAGTAATTCACACTGCAGGATGTAACTACACTGTTATACAAGTAATTTACAGACACAAAAACATGTTTGATTATGTTACAGAATGTGTTTGTGTGTATCTGCTGCTTCAGAGACGATGGGAAAAGAGGCGTGTCCCTGACTGTCCCAGACACCATCACCACCTGGGAGACGGAGGCTTTCTGTTTGTCCTCTCAGGGTTTTGGTTTGGCTCCTCGTAAAGAAATGAAAGTCTTCCAACCTTTCTTCCTTGAACTCACCATGCCCTACTCCATCATCCGGGGGGAGCACTTTGAACTGAGGGCGACTGTCTTTAACTACCTGACCAGCTGCATCATGGTAATGAATGATTAAAGTGTTTAGATACATTTCTGTTCATAGCCAAGGAAAACCATACTTAAAACATGACTTTCTAAGCAAAATTTATATCATAGTTATTAAAATACAATAGAAAATATTTTTTCTTTGGCAATATAACCATGCAGGATGCAGGCCGTTCTTGAAGGGCCCCTGCTCACCAACACCTACAAGCTCACCTGCAAGCACAGACACCCGATTGCCCAATCACATGTCTTTACACTACCAACCCTCCTCTAGCTTTCTTTGTGCGCTCATGCACCTTGTAGAACAGAGTTTAGTGTGGAGGCTGTAAGAAAACAGATGGAGGGAAACGATTAGGAAGGGCCTGATTAAAGTATCCAAGTAAAATGAAGGTCTACTTTGATCATGAGTTCATAACATCAAACTTGTGCATTTGTTTAGATGCTTAAAAAATGTGTTCACATTTGAACTCAGGTTTAAATGTAGCCATGTCTGTGTTCCTCGTACAGGTTACTGTCACTCCTGGGCCATCCTCAGATTACACCCTCACGCCTCTCTCTGGTGATCTGTACACTTCCTGTTTGTGTGCCAACGAGCGCAAGACCCTCAGGTGGACCATGATCCCAACAGCCTTAGGTGAGGATCAGGCTTTGGTCCTCCTCACTGCCAGGAAACCGCTGTGTGGCAGGCTGACTACGACCCAAGTGCAGGACCCAGAAGCAGGAAGTGAACTCTCAGGAAGTGACTTAAAAAGAATCCACATAAGATGGCTAAATAGAATAAATGGAGATTAAAACATTAAAGAGCAATTATAAAAACGCTATGTGAGAAATACTGCAGAAATATAAGTTATCATAATGAAATGAGAGAATCTGAGACCCAATAAGCTATATTCATGGAATTTAGAAAGCTGTGTGTGCATTAGACCACAGTGAGTGTGCAGTGTAGAGCTAGGACATGTAGACAGTCCAATCCAGCTGCAAATCGAGGTAAAGCAAGAATATAACCCCTGTGTTTGGAAGGCTAAATGTGGGGGTTGTAGGGAGTGGGGCAGAATGTCTATACCTCCAGTCTGAGGGTAGCAGCTGCCTCCATGCTCATGCTTTACTTAATGCAGCCGTCTTAGCCAATGATAAGTCATTTTGAAACCTTCCTTTCAATTCATTATGCATGCTTCCCTTGGACAGTATCATTAGAACAGACTGTTTGCAGTTAAATTGCCATGCAAATGATTTCTTCTTAATCTTAATTAGACCTTATGACTTGCAGTACTTTGGCCTCCAGCAGGACTCAGCAGCAACCCTGACATCATTTTGGACTGTTTTTTTCAGCTCCTGTTTTTCATGCCTGATGCAGTAAAATTTCAATTAAAATTGATCTTACCTTCGATTTAGAACCAACATTACATCTAGAGATCTAGATTTAGATCTAGTGTGATCACAGTTAACTGCCTCCTTTTGTCCCAACACATTTCCTTCTAGTTTCTACAAAATCTGTAAAATAACCTCAGGAACCTTTATTTTAATGGAGAGATAAAGAAGGTGACCTGTGCTGCTGCTTTTAGGGACTGTGAATGTGACTGTGTCTGCTGAGGCCGTAGCGTCCCATGTGTCATGCGATAATGAGGTTGTGAGCGTACCAGACAGAGGTCGCATCGACGTGGTCACCAAATCTCTCATAGTGAAGGTCAGTGTCATAAATACAAGACGAGAAAAACATTTTTACTCATGAAATTTAAATTGTTACTCATTTTAAAGATACTTTTCCTCAGGCTGAGGGAACTGAGATGACAAAGACGTACAACTGGCTTCTTTGTCCAAAAGGTCGGTGTGATTTCCATCAGTCACAAAGTTTAAATAAAGAAATGACCTGAATGCTCAAAGTTAGCAGTGGAGTGCTTTTACTTTCACAAAATGTAACGATATGTGCTGAAGATCAGGCCACCTGGTGACTTTGCACAGTAACTCTGTTGTAGTCGTGACTTGCTGATTGGACGTTTGTTGTGTCTGTACACAGGAAGCCCGCTGACGGAGGAAGCAGAGATACATCTGCCTGAGAATGTGATTGAAGGATCTGCCCGCACTTCTGTATCAGTCCTGGGTAAACCTCGTGATTTCATCTCAATTTTGGTTCAGCCAAATAAAAATATGGCAGGTTAAAGCTTTGTTAAAAAGGCAAATTACTAAAGCAACAGAAAATAAGAGACGTCATGTTCAAGTAAAAGTAAAAACCGTATTCAGCTTTTAAAAGATGATTTCATTTATAAATAGACCCACATCTTCCTGGCCTTGTGTGAAAAATAAATGGACCCCAAAAAGGCTGTTTGTGCCTTTCTTTGCAGGAAGAACTGCAGTCTAGCTTTTGTCATAAGTGTTTTTTGAAACGCTGAGTTTTGGCCCAGTCACACCAGAGGGTTTTCCAGCGCAATCGTTCTGGTCACGCAGAATCATGTCAGTAGGATTTAAGTCCAGATTTTGACTCGACCACTTTCTGGCGTGTTTCCAAAGCAGAGCTACCTAGACCACTTAAATTACACAATTGAAAGCATGTGTATTGTTTGTGTATTTATACACAAGCACTCACATATATTCAAATAATTAAAAATGTTCATTTACTACCACACACCAAATCCGGTCGTTGGTACTTCCTGGCTTGTGTAGCCACCAGGTAACAAAAGCTCAGCACTGCCCCCTAGCATCCTGGAGCACTTCTGTTGTGTTTTGCTGTTCTGAGTTTGTACGTGTTTTGTCTGTAGGGGCCACCGTGAATATACTTTTATTTATTTGCATAAAATGTAATAAATAAATCATATAATACAAAAAACAATTTACATTTCAACTTTTACTATTTAAATTTTCAGCTGTTTCCTTTTAAAAGTGAAACAACACAAAACACTGCAAAACACTGCAAAAAAAGTGCGAGAGAGAGAGAGAGAGGGTGAGAGAAAGGGGTGGGGGACACGGCTCCCAATAAGGAGCTGGCTCACGTCGTTCACTTCAAAGAGCCAGCTCTAAGAGCCGTTTCGTTCGCGACGACACATCACCACTACAAGAATTACTTCAAACTATATACCAGTTTTTGAATTGTGTCGATGGACCATGTAAAACCAGAGTTATGATAAAAAATACACATAATGTTTTCTTCTTTACAAAACAGTGGTGTTTACAGCAGGAAGAACGGTAAAAACGGCGTTTTCTACAGACAGCGCTAGCAAACACTCGCTGCTTGCGCATTAAAAAATAAAAATAAAAAACACCCCTTCCCTGTTGGTGTTAGAGTTTACCATGTCAGCCCATCAAAAAATGATATGGCAACATGTGACACTTGGTTATTTAGGGAGAACGGCATTTTTAGTGACGGAAAGCGGGCGAGCGAAAGAAAGAGAGAGAGCGAGTTTTCATGCCTTAACCAGACTCCTCCGTCGCTAACCGCCTGAACCCAATGCCCCACCCCTCCCCTGCAGCTGAGCCGCAGACAGCCCCAGAGCATCACACTGCTACCACCATGTTTGTATGATGTTCTTTCTTTTTTTTTTTTTTTTTTTTCTTTTTAACCTGTCCCGTTTGGCTCTTTTGCCATCAGAATTATTGTCTAAAGGCGAAGAAAGATGCCCAACGGATTTTCTTTCCCAAATTGACCATCCCAGCTTTGCCGTAATGGTCCATTTGATTCACCTTTTATTCTTTATTTTATTTTCACTTGCTGAATACGGGACAGACTTGACTGGGGGAAAGAAAAGGAAGAAAGAAAGAGGGAAAGAAAAACAGTTGAGAAGAGGG
This sequence comes from Neolamprologus brichardi, assembly GCF_056152115.1. NCBI lineage: Eukaryota > Metazoa > Chordata > Actinopteri > Cichliformes > Cichlidae > Neolamprologus > Neolamprologus brichardi. Next base: position 1,076,899 of record NC_142106.1, read on the forward strand.
ACGGGGGAGAAGGGCATAAAACAAAAACCAACAGAATAAGCAGAAAAAAAATAAAATAAAAAAATACATATATCGATCACCTGGATCACCTGTTGAGAAAGAAAAAAAGAAAACAAGCAGAAGAGAACGAGAGTAATAGAATAAACAACATCACAATGATATATGGGAATATGACAGTAAATACTAAATATTAAACATTATTGTGCAGCACGTAAGATCGACAGCACAGTGTGCTTTGAGGTAGGAGCCAAAAAGGGTGTAGTTTGTGTGTGTGATCACCCGTGTGTACACCTGTGAGCATGGACGCGCTTGTTTTCTTAAAAGGTTCCTTCATGTAATGATCTGCTAGAGGGTGTGGGGGGCCACTGCCCCGTCCTCCAGGGCATGAAGCAGATATGGAGGAAATCAAAACACCAGACATCCAGAGGCCCCCAGAACACAAGAGACCAAGGAAGACCAACAGAGGGGCAGCCGTGCCACTGTCCCAGAAAGAGCTGAGGAGAGTCCCAGATGAGGGGTCACCCAGCAGCCACGGAGCAGAAGCCAGGGGGGGTTGCAGTGACGTGCCCGTGAGCCCCGCCGGCAGCCAGCTGTGCCTGAGTGACCGAGCCCCAGGCCGAGAGGCCGGGGGCATCCCACCTCCGAAGTGGCCCAAGCGAGCCCCAGGCTCCAGGCCCCGATAAGCAGCCGCCAAGGAGTGAGCCGGTGTGTACCTGGACGCCCACCCCCGGACACAAAGAACCACCAACGCACCGATGTCTGAGGGAGTCCGCCCCCGGCAGGGGAAGTGGTGGGGGGAGATAGGCCTCCAAACCTTGGAGGGCCTGAGATGTCCTCAGAGAGATGGCGTCTGATACCCAACCTGACATATATACACAGACATACAGGCACACACAGATACAAACATCCATTCCCACCCTCATGCTCTCATATGCACTTACTCCACACTCAACCAACGTGGAGACAGACATAAAGAGACGCTGTACACACAATCACACTCCCTAAGCGTACTCTACGAACCGGGTCTAGGTACCCTTGCCCCTGGAGGGGGGAACTGCACCCAGACCCAGGTTGTGTTACCCTTTTCCCTGCAGTGGGGAGAAGCAGACCGCCCCGTCTCCGCAGCAGCAGGGAGGCCCCACATTCCGGACCCCAGTCGGACAGCCAACTCCTCCTCCTAGCCCCCCTGCTCCAGCAGAACGCAGAGAACGAGGGTGAGAGAAGACTCCTAACCTCCCTCCACCCGCTCATTGTAGTGTTGATGTATGTGTGTTCTAAGGTGCCTTTAAAACCCAGGAGGGCATGGAGCTACCTGCCAGAGAGCAGCAGGTAAGCGCATAGTCCCTCCTGCTAGCCCTCAATGTCTACGTGTATTTAAAATTGAGAGGTGGGCAACAACGCCAGGGGTGAGGTGTACACCCTGATGGTAATTGGGATTCCGTGTAACGTGCCCACCCCCAAGATCCTATATGTATGTGTAATGAGAGTGTGAGTAATGTGAATGTCTAAGTTGTGGGATAAAATTGAGGCAGAGGCAGCCAGAAGGGGACAGAGGGGGGGGGCTACCTCCTCTGCACCCTGGTGAAACACCCCTACTCCAAGGCCCTGCATGTGTGGGTGGTTGTGGTGGAGCGGGAAGAGGGAGGCAGCTGGAGATGGGGAGGGAAGGAAGGGAGGGGCAAGTGACCCCTCCCTGGGGCCAGCTCCCCCGCTGACCCCAGTAGGCACCCCCATACCCCGCGGTCCGCCAGGGAAGGGGGGCCCAGACCCATCCGAACCGGGGCCCAGTGCAGCGGCGCCGCCCGGCCCCACAGAGCCCGGGGCAGTCCACCCAACCCCACCACAGAGAAAACTGCGCCCACCCCATCATCCACTCATCTTCCAGACTACATAAGACAATAGACGCCCAGGCTGAGATCTTCCTCCACCTCTCCTGTATCTCCCCCTCTTGCAGAGAGAGTTCCTGAGAGAGGAAAGCTCCTGCAAGATGTGACAACCCCCCCCCCCCCCCCCCCCCCCACCAGTTGAAGAGCCCCCCAGGTGGCTCGATGCACCGGTGGCACCCCGCGCCAGGGCCGGGCCCCCATACACCCACCCGCCCACAACCCCGGCAACACACCAACCAGGACCCAGGCCCCCGAGGCCCGGCCAGGGCCCCAGGCCAGAGCCGGAGCGCCCCCAGAACCTCACGCCCGTCCCGGACCCACCCAGGGGCAGCCAGGCTACCAGGTCAGTAACCCCCGTCCGTCAGCACAGACCCTCCCCTAGCCCCGCTGCACGTAGCCACGAGGAAACCGCCACCTAAGAGCCAACAGAGCCCCTAATTGGCCATGGCCGCTACCCCGGGTTGAGCCCCCCAAGGAAGATGCTCCCGGGGAACCCCCTGACGCCCTAAGCCTGACCCTACCCCCACACCAATCACAACAGTGAAGGCGAGACCAAAATATGACCCCCCACCCCCACTAGGTGATGGAGCTGATCAGAGGAGCCCAGAGCGATTGATCTGATGTGGTGGCAGAGGCTGTATCAAGACTAATGTAATCTAATAGATAATTTCTATATTGGTTAGAATTAAGATTGTTTTTATTTTTCCAGTTCATGAGGACTGTTTTCTTGGCTATGCATAGGGCAGTGAAAACCATATGGGCTATATTCTTTTCTGAAGTGACATTATCTAAGCTGCCCAACAAACACACCAAGGGGGAAGTTGGAATGTTACATTTCAGACACTTTGATAAGTCTTCACATATCTCACGCCAAAACTTCTGAACTGGTGGACAGAACCAAAGAGCGTGGATATAATTGTCCGGTGAATTGGTTTGGCAGTGTGAGCAGTTGTTGGTAGATGCAAAGCCCATCTTGAACATCCGATGACCTGTATAGTGCACTCTATGTAGTATTTTGTATTGAATTAATTGAAGACTGGGATTTCTGATTAGATGAAAGGTTTTTAAGCAAATCTGAGACCAGAAGTTTTGGTCTAAGTTAACTGATAAATCCGCTTCCCATTTTGCAATAGGAAGTGATATTGATTCATCTGTTTTAGAAAGCATTCTGTATATTTTGGATAGTAATTTGGGGGTTTTAAGAGTAAGAAATTGAACCACACTTGGTGGTGTTTGTAGTTCAACTTGACCCGGTTTAAATTTCTTTTTTATTATGGATTTAATTTGTTGATATTCTAAAAATCTTTTCTTGTTGATCCCATATTGTGTAACTAGTCTGTCAAATGAAATAAATTCTGTTCCTTCTAGTATATGTTCTACATATTTGATTCCTTTACCATTCCAATCTGAAAAGTTTATCATATTATTGTTTTGTAATATGTCAGGGTTGTTCCAGATAGGTGTACGTTTGCATGGGATTAATGAAGACTCTGTCAATTTCAGAAACTCCCACCATGCTGTCAGAGAAGAGCTGATGTTGATGCTTTTGAAGCATTCATGTCGTTGGATGTTTGAGCTGATAAATGGTAGATCTGAAATCTCTAGATTATTGCAAAGTGCTTGTTCTGCATCTAGCCAAGGTTCATCTAAGAGGGTATGTTTTAGCCATCCTGAGATAAACTGAAGCCTGTTGGCTAAGAAGTAGTGCTGAAAGTTAGGTAGTTCTAATCCTCCTTTATCCTTGGTCTTTTGTAGTGTTTTTAAGCTTATACGTGGGGGCTTATTTTTCCAAAGGAATTTGGACATATATGAATCTAGAGATCTGAACCAATCTTGCGGCGGTTTAGTTGGGATCATTGAGAATAAATAATTTATTTTTGGTAATACCATCATTTTTATAGCAGCAACCCTTCCCATGAGTGATATGGGTAGACATTTCCATCTAGCCAGATCACCTTCTACTTTCTTTAAAAGTGGGGTATGGTTTAATTTAGTTAGATCTGCAAGCTTGGGAGAAATATTAATACCTAAATATTTTATATTTCCCGATTGCAGTGGAGTAGAAGAGGAATTATGGAAGCAGCAATTAATAGGAAGGACTGTAGATTTTGACCAGTTAATTGAGTAATCTGATATTCTTGCAAAAGAGTTTATCAATTCAATCACCCCAGAGATATTGGTTTGTGAATTTTGGAGAAAGAGTAACACATCATCAGCATAAAGGCAGATTTTATGTTCCACGTTCTTGCATTTTATGCCCTTAATTGCTGAATTCTGTCTAATTGCTGCTGCTAGTGGTTCGATAAAAATTGCAAACAGTGAAGGGGAGAGTGGGCATCCCTGCCTGGTGCCCCTCAGGAGACATAAGCTGGAGGATGTCTGGTCATTTGTTCTGATACAAGCTGTTGGGGAATTATATAATATTTTTAACCAGTTGATGAAAGAAGATCCAAAACCAAATTTGTGTAAAGTCGCAAATAGAAATTTCCAGTTAACTCTGTCAAACGCTTTTTCTGCATCTAAGGAAAATATTGTAGTTTCAAGGTTTTTACTGTATGAGTAATCTATCAAATTAAGTAATCTACGTGTATTTGTTGATGAGTGCCTACCTTTTATGAAACCAGTTTGGTCAGGATGAATTAAGAGGGGGGTTATTTTCTCTAGTCTCTTCGAGAGAGCTTTGCAGATTATTTTGAGGTCTACATTAATAAGGGATATTGGACGATAGCTTGAGGGATATACAGGGTCTTTGCCTGGTTTTAGCAGGAGATTAATGTTTGCAGAATTCATATTTGATGGAAGTCTGCCCTTTTCTTTGATTTCTAACAACGTTCTGTAAAAAACTGGTGCTAGAATCGTCCAGAATTCTTTGTAGAATTCTGCAGGAAAGCCGTGTGGACCTGGAGCCTTATTATTGGACATACTTATCAGGGCTTCCTGGAGTTCACCTGATGTCAGTGGCGAATCCAGTGCCATTGCTTGAGAGTCTAATAATTTTGGGAGAGTTATGTTGTCTAAAAATTGATCAATTTCCTTTTTAGATGGGTTTATTTGTGGTGAATACAACGTTTTATAGAAATCCCTGAAAATGTTGTTTATTTGTTTCTGTTCATATATTGTGTTCCCAGATGAATCTTGAACAGCACATATAGTTGTTTTTTCTTTATTTATTTTTAGCTGGTTTGCTAGAAATTGACCGGATTTATTACTATGTTCATAATTTTGTAAGCGTAGTCTTTGTACTAAGAATTTTGTTTTTTTATCAATTATCTCATTTAATTCTAGTTTTGTTTTGCGTATTTTGTTCAATGTTTCCTGATCTTAGTGGGACGCGTAGGCTTCTTCTAGTGATTTGATGGTTTTTTCTAATTCCTGAATATTTTTGTTTTCTTTTTTCTTTTTATGTGATGAGAAAGAAATTATTTTACCTCTCATCACAGCTTTCCCTGCTTCCCATAAAACAGAAGCTGATGTTCCGGGAGTGTCATTAAAGTCTAAATATGAAGTCCACTCTTTTTTAAAATATTTAATAAAGTCTTCATCTTTAAGCAGTGATGTATTAAATCTCCAGTTTTTACTTGGCATAGTATTATTCTTGTGCATTAGTGTTAAAGATACAGGAGCATGATCGCTGACAGCTATAGGGTGAATCTCAGTGTCTGAAACGTCACTCAGCAGTGAGCTGCTGACCAAAAAAATAATCCAGACGAGAGTAGGAGTGATAGACATGTGAAAAAAAAGTATATTCCTTACTGGTGGGGTGAAGGGAGCGCCATGCATCGCAAAGACCAAAGTCGCTCATATACTGTTTGATTATATTTGTGGACTGCCAATTACGCCGAGTTCCTGCTGTATTGAGCCTATCCATTTCTTCATTCAGTCCAAGGTTGAGGTCACCTCCAAGCACAAGTGTGCCATCTAAGTGTTCAGAGAGTGCACTGAAAAAACCGTGAAAGAATGAGGGATCATCAACATTTGGACCATATACACTTACAATACATAGCTTTTTATCAAGTATAGATAGTTTACTGATTAAGAATCTGCCCTCTGGATCTATAACTGTATCGAGTACTGTGAAATTAATTTTTTTATGGATTAAAATTGCTACTCCCCTTTGTCTAGAATTATAACAAGCTGAGAACACATTAGGAAACTCAGGTGTTTTAAGTTCATTCGAACCTCTAAGAGGTATGATGTTCTTTCTATGAAATGATGCGTCACTTTTAAGCCAAATGCAACAAAACTCAAAACTTTTTCTCTTCAGTCCATATAATATTCTCCCAAATATCTTGTGGAGCATGGAGATGTTTTTTTGACAAATGTGAGATAAGCTTTTGTGTTCTTTTTGGTCAGCAGAGGTTTTGTCCATGAATGCTGTTTTTGCCCCGTCTCCTTTGTATTGTTGAATCGTAAACTCTGACCTTTGCAGAGGAAGGCAAGGCCTTCAGTTCTGGGTGTTTTTGGGATTCGTTTGACTTTTTCGGTGAGTTGTCGATGTGCTTATGGAGTAATTTCAGCCACATTTCTAGTTTTCTCAGTTTGTGGATAATGGGTTCCAACATGGTGCACTGGCGCTCCAAAGCTGTAGAAATAGTTTTTAACCCTGTCCAAACTGATAGATCTCAAGATCTCGCCTATTTTTGAATTTCTTTTGGTCATGGCAATGACGTGTTTCTTTTTGACGTCTTTTAGCCTGCTTCCCTTTGTCAAACAGATTGTACTTGAGTGATTTCTTGATCCAGCAGGTCTGGCCTTAATCAGGTCTGGGTCCTGTTGGTGAAATGAAACTCAGTCTTCCCAGAAATATTTGGTTGATCACAGTCAATCTACCATTTTCAGTTTGGATGTTTTTTCGCTCAGCAAATGAAATCATCATTTAAAATTGCATATTGAAGTATTCAGGTTATCTTTGCCCAATAATACAAAGTTGTTTTACGCTAGTTTTGTTAGTTTTAGTGAATCAGTGTTTTTGATCAGGTGACATCCTCGGCCGGGCTCTGAAGAACCTGGATGGATTGCTGCAGATGCCGTATGGATGTGGGGAGCAGAACATGGCTCTCCTGGCCCCCAACATCTACATCCTCCACTACCTGAAAGGCACACAGCAGCTCACCGCAGCCATCATGGAAAAAGCTACTAACTTCCTCACCAGTGGCAAGTTTTTATTGTTTCCTCTAAGAAGGAAATCATTTGAATCACTTCAACACACACGGTTCAAGAAACAAGCCGACAGGAGGCAGAACATTAGCCACAGCTTTTGGTCAAATGGGTCATTTTCCTCATCTGTCAGCAAGAGTCATTGAATTTCCCAAATCTCGATGTACACATGCAGATCCATAAACAAATGGAGTCCAATCATCACCATAGCAACAATGTCTCGATCAATGTCTCTGTTGTTACAGGATACCAAAGACAGCTCAACTACAAAAGTGCTGACGGTGCTTACACCACATTTGGAACAGGACCAGGAAACACTTGGTGAGAACATCACTGATCAAACATGTTATAAACCAGAGAGGTTACACTGGTTTTTAAATATCCCACCAAACAGAAGACATTTCTTGAAGTTTGACTACCCATTAATAACATAAACATGTCTACCTCTAATACTTAAAATAATTCTCCATTTAATCCTTTGACTAAGATAACATTAACAATACCTTTTGGTTAATACTGTGTAATTTAGTAGGTAGGAAGGAGTATTAGAGCCGCATAAAAAATGTTATTGATCATTATTAGAATAAAGTCGAATTTTAAAGATTAAAGTTGTAATTCTACTTTAAAAAAAAGTCTAAATAGTATTTCAATAATAAAGTCTTAATACTGTTTTGTAAAAAAAGTCAAATTCAAATCTAAGAAAACAGTTGAAATGATTACAGTTGTTGTTTCAAACAACTGCTATACCCTGTATAAAAGGCCTTGAGTAGATGTAGTGAAATAAATCAGTCGTCTTGTGATACAGCATAGATCCTCTTTATTCCACGAGCGTGGAACCATCGGTATCTTTGCATTTGTACATTAGCAGCCATTTCCTTTTATACAAATCTAACCACATGCAGCTTTCTGCACCACTTTCTGCTTTTCAGTGTACTTACACTTACTGCCACGCTGTGTTTATAAGTGACATCAGTTCCTTCCTTGTTACTAAAACTGAGTCTGAAGTACGATTTCACTAATTCAGAGGGTAAAGCAACCGTGGCAGTTTGTCCTGAAACAACTGTGATATCCACATTTCTGCTTTTGTCTCAAAATACATTTTCAAATTTAATCTTGAAATTTCAACTTTATTTTCAAAATGATCAGTATTTCTTTCTCCTAATGTGACCTCACAGCCAAACATTTCCATCGTTGTAAGACGTGTAAGTGTTTTTTCTTTCTGTCAGGCTGACTGCGTTTGTGGTAAGAAGTTTTGCCAAAGCTCAGTCTTTCGTCTTTATTGATCCCAGAAAGATCGAAGAGTCTAAGACCTGGCTGCAACATAAACAACAAGAAAATGGCTGTTTTGAAAAGTCTGGGAAACTCTTCAACAACAGAATGAAGGTAACCTGCAGTTCTTCGCTGTTAGACTGTGGAAATAACCTCCAGTCTGGATTTAACAAATTTTATTAATAATGTCATGCATACATGGAAAACACTGTACTAAATACTGTAATAGCTCACACCAGTATATTCTATTATTTTATTTAAGAAATAATTTCCCTTCATCTTGTTCCATTCACACCAGCACTGCTTTCTATCTAGCATTCACACATATTTATACAAAATACAAAGTATGCACTAGAGACCAACTTGGGATTAGTATCTTGCCCACAAATATTTGGCATGCAGGCTGGAGCAGCTGGGAATCCAACCACCAACCTTCTGATTAGTAGATGACTACACAAACTGTTTATAAGGTTGGGGAAACCCGAGGTGAAGAAACATCCATCTCACTGGAAATACAATGTCCAGATGAACAAAATCAACTTCCTGTTCATCTCTTTAGCTGGATGTTTGAACATGCATCAAGACATTCATGATTCTAAAACCACATGCAGCTGAAAATCATTTTCATGACTTCATATCCCTGAATGTTGGTGCATCGATGATAAAGTGTCTATGATGTCTTCTGTTGACAGGGTGGTGTATCTGATGAAGTGACTCTCACTGCATACGTTACTGCTGCCTTCTTGGAAATGAATACATCCCAACATGTGAGTAACAAGAATATCAAGGTATTCAACAAAAAAAGGAGTAGAGTTTGTGCTGCTGAGCCATGGAGTTAGGTTTAACCAGCAGTCTAGCACCCTGCTGTTATGTGCTGGATTGTCTCAGGGGCGTCTTTACACAGCCTGCACCTGGGGTCTTGCCTGGTGTGATAGACCCCAGCCTCTATGGATCTTGTGCTCAGAGCTTGTTCTTGTGCTGCCATGATTAGTGCCTCTGTGCTGTCTTTCAGTCCAGCTTTGTCCAGCGACTGGTAGGATTTCTGGATATCAGCCACCTCCTCTATCTGCCGGTGGTACATACTGTGCAGGGGCCTGTCCTTCCATGATGGTTCCTCCTCTTCCTCCTCTTTCTTGGGTTTCTGCTGCCTGAGGTATTCACTGAGCACGCGGTCAGTTGGGGCCATCTTCCTCGTACTCGTGGATATTCATTGTTTCATTTTGGAATGTGGTGCTGACACTCACCAGTCCCTGGCCTCCTTCCTTCCATTTAGCATTCTGGACTTGGGGTGAAACCCTCCATGCATGGTCAGGAACTTTCTTGTCTTGATGTCAGTGGCTTCTATCTCCTCCTTTTGCCAGCTTATTATCCCAGCAGGGTACCTGATGATGGGCAGGGCGTAAGTTTTGATAGGCCGGATCCTGTCCTAACATTCAGCTGACTCCTCAGGATTTGCCTGACCCTCTGCAGGTGCTTGGTTGTAGCAGCTTTCCCAGCAGCCTCTTTGTGGTTCCCATTTGCCTGTTGGATCTCCAGGTACTTGTAGCTGTCCTCTATGTCTGCCATGTTGCCTTCTAGTAGTTCAATCCCCTCAGTTCTGACTACCTTCCCTCTCTTTGTTGTCATCCGGCTACATTTCTCCAGTCCGAACGATATTCCAATGTCGTTGCTGTATATCCTGGTGGTGTGGATCAGTGAATCGATGTCTCGTTCACTCTTGGCATACAGCTTGATGTCATCCATGTACAGGAGGTGGCTGACAACTGCTCTATTCCGTAGTCAGTATCCGTAGGGACAGAGCATCTCCTTGATAGATGGTGATTGTGCTATGGGCTTGAAGTTGGCCTCTAGTGTTGTATGCCACATCCCCATTGAGTTCTTGATGAAGGCTCTTAAAGTCCTGTTGATCTTGTACAGGTCTAGGCATTCCAGGATCCAGCTGTGGGGCATTAAGTCATAGACCCTCTTGTAATCAATCCAGGCAGTCTCGGCTGATTGTTACCAGTAGCTGGTGTTTTGCACCTCTGGTATTCTTGCCAATGAGTGGGGCACAGGAACATGTGCCTGTTCATCTTAGCCGCTATGATGCCTGACAGGAGCTTCCATGTGGTACTGAGGCAGGTTATTGGTCAGTAGTTGGATGGGACCAATGGGACCGATTCCTTCAGGACTGTCTGGCCTACGGTTAGCCATTCTGGGTGTCTCTCGTCACCTAACAGCTGGCTCATTTGTGCTGCCAGTCAGCTTCTTCCACCAGTAGACGTGAGCCATACCAGTGTATGGCAAGGTGCTGGCCAAGGCTGTTAGTCGTTGCTTGGCAGTTTCCATGGACAGCTTGCTATACTTCTTCTTGGGCACCGTCTTTGTCACACCTTTCTGCAGCTCCGATAGTTAGCTAACCCCCCTCCTTGATCTTAGCCTCTAGTCTCCTTCTTGTGGCTGTTCAACCTGTAGCCAAGCATCTCTCTGATCACTGCTGCTGTACTGTAGATCAGCTTGTTAGTCTCGATAATCGTTGCTGTATGTATCGCATTTACATCATCTAGCAGATCTTCACATCTTGGTAACCAGCTACGGGGGATCCAGGTTTCAAGTTTTGCCATGATCCTATCTTTCAGGTCAGTTCCTCTTGCACTATAGCACTTGGGGCTTGGTACAAATCTCGAGTGGAGGTGATGACATCTCCCCCCTGACCTGTCGTCCTGGCTCCCCCTTGCCGTAGCATTTGTATTGCACCTCGACAATCTCTTGCTGTGAGAGCAATACCCTTCTTTCGAATGTTGGAACACTGAGCTTTTAGTTGTTTCGCCGTCAATGCTGGGTATCGAAGATTCCATAGGTCCCTCATCCTATTCATGTAGCCCCTTCCGCCAGGGTTACGTGTATAGTAGCATTCCAACAACGCCCTGTTTTTATCTCTTGCCCACCAATGCCTTCTTATTCCAATAGTTGATCCGGGCGACGTCCGAGCTGGTATGCACATATACATACATACACAAAAGTGTATAAACCAACAATATAATATACAATCTAATATATATATTACATATACCCCAAAAAGTTGATTCTGTTCATCTGGACGTTTTCAGTGGGAGAAACGTTTCGTTACTCATCCAAGTGACTTCTTCAGTCTCAGCTGACTGCAGGTTTCAATCTTATAAACAGTACATTTGCATAATGACTGAAACATAATGACTGAAACCAGCCCACTGAAGGAACAATGGGCTGGGAGGTCAGTTCCTCAATCGTAATTATGCAAATTCTCATGACCACTGACCAAAACCCACTGATCAAAGACCACTGATCAATGACCATGAGTACCACTCACAGAGAGTTGGGGAATGGCTGCAATCACAGCATTGTAAGATGGTGACAGATGGACCCTTAGGCCCCCTCCTTGATTCAGAGATGGTCTTTCCCTTTTCACGTAAATGGCCTCCTTGACTCTCAAACCAGCGTTCCTCCCTGTCCAGGATGTTACATCATCATTGAAAGAGTGTCCACTGGCCTGTAGGTGTGAATAGACTGCAGAGTCCTGGCCTGACGAGGTGGCTCTTCTGTGTTGTGCCATCCTCTTAGCCAGAGGTTGTTCGATTTCCCCGATGTATAAATCCTCCTGCACTTAACACCGTACACTATGTTACTCTGTTTGTGTCGGGGTGGACCAATTTTTGGCGCAGCGTGTTTTGGGGTTTAAAAGCCACAGAGACACAGTGTTTAGAAAAAAATGTGCCTCAGCTGTTCTGATACTTCTGACACGTATGGGATCACTTCAGGTTTTCACTTAGGCAGCGGTAGTCCTTCTCTCCTGGATCGGCTGGAGCTTAGGTTCACGGTACACGTCAACTTTTAAATGTCCCCCATTACTGATGGAAATCTCACAGTCTAAGAAGGCTAAGCTGACACTTTTCATATCCTCCCTGGTGAATTTAATGTGTCGGTCCAACGAGTTAATGTGATCCGTGAATTGTGGTATGTCCTGAGATTTGATTTTCACCCAGGTGTCATCCACATACCTGAACTCTCACCAGCAAGAACTTGTATCACCACCCAACCTGTACAGTGTTTTTTCAATATGTTCTTTATATTGTAAATACTACTAGAAGATTGCTCCACTCTTTGCTTGATCTGTACTTTCCTCTAATTGCTGTGTTTTCTATTTTCACGCTGATGTTTTGAGTGACTGAATCAGGAACTCTGCCTCCTATTCTTCTCACACTGGGTTTAATGAAAGAAGATTTCTGTTTGTCCATTAAAGTTCTTTGTTGTGATCGTTTAAAGGATCCTGTGATGAACAAGAGCCTGGCTTGTCTCAAGGAGTCTCTCAGTGACCTGAGCAACACCTACACTACAGCTCTGCTGGCCTATGTGTTCACTCTGGCAGGAGACGTGGAGACCCGAGCTCACCTTCTGCAGCACTTAGACACAGTTGCAGTGAGGGAAGGTGGGTCATCCTTTAGCAGGACATCATTCAGGCTTTATTAGCATCACTGTGACTGTTATTGTGTTTGTAGGAGGTTTCCTCTACTGGTCTCAGACAGCAGCAGAAACATCAGCCTCCCTGTCAGTGGAGATCAGTTCTTATGTGCTGTTGGCCAAACTCAGCGCCTCCCCGACTGCTGAGGATCTGGGATATGCCTCTGGTATTATCAGGTGGCTGACTGGGCAGCAGAACTATTACGGAGGCTTCTCCTCCACTCAGGTACGACACCACCCGAACAGCATGAACTAAAACAGATTTGTTTTAGCCAGACAAGTTTTTATTCTTTAGTTAGAATATGACATTTAAGTTTTGTCTAAAAATTCATTGTTTTTACAGAATAGCAACGTTACCTCAGACACCAACTACACGTAACAGCCTGTAAATAACAGATCACCTGCGAGTTTATACCTGTAATTTCTATACTTTGATAATTCTCAGTTAAAGATATTTTAACCTGTTTATTTAACCAGGAAGTGAAATTTGGAAAACTTGAGATTAAGGATCTCTTTTGTGAGAGGGTCTCAAAGGCAGTTTTAACTCAATGTCTATTCCACTTAAGCCCATGAAATATGGAGACATATGCTGTGTGTGTTAACCACAATGAATCCATCCTGTAGGACACGGTGGTGGCTCTTCAGGCTCTGGCTCTCTACTCCGCTCTGGCGTTCAGTCCTGAAGGTTGGAGCACAGTGACAGTTCAGGCTCCCAGCAGTCAGCTGACGTTTGATGTAAATCAGAGCAACAAACTGCTCTACCAGGAGGAGGCGCTGCAGGACGTGTCAGGAAAATACAGCCTGGAGGTGAAGGGCACTGCATGTGCTTCAGTGCAGGTCAGTGACAGCATCATGTGACCAGCTCCTGGTTGATGTCAGAGAAAGGGTTTCTTCTTTTTCTTTTTACTCACACAACTTTAGAGAGCATTAGCATTTTCACATGTAATAAAGCTCATCTTGCACATGTATTTTCATGCACAATAACGACATTAGACCTGGCAGTAATAACTGTAGAGAGGACAATGCTATTTTAAACTAAATTAATATCAGAATCAGGGAAACTATTTATCCCAGAGGGAAACTGAGTTGTCATAGCAGCAAATATACAACAAACATCAAACACTCGTATAAAATGAGTGTAGATATAACAGAGATACTGATATTAAGATGAATATAGACATATAGGTATGACTATAAAAGGATGTGTGCTAATATGTGTCATGGTGTAGAAGAGTGACAGCAGGGTGCATTGAGGTGTGATTAGTTCTGTTCCACACGTGACCCGAGTGTGTTTCCCAGATTTCTGCCACCTACAACATCCCAACACCTGCTGATGTCACCACTCTCAGTGTGAACGCCCAACTAGAGGTCAACACCACAAGTGAATCTGCTCGACCCAAATTCACTGTGCAAATACAATCACTGTAAGTATGTGACAGAGGAGTGCTCTTTACCAGTGTGGAGGAACTGCTGGTAGATGAAACTGTGCACACAGGTCAGTATAATCACACTGTTCAAACACAGGTACAGTGGAAAGGAGAAAACTACAAACATGGTGATCCTGGACATCAAAATGCTCTCTGGATTTTCCCCAGACCCCGAGTCTTTGAAGAGTGTGAGTAATTACACAGATCCTACCAACACGTGCATCTCATGTGATAATTGTGATGATAATAATAAAATGATGTCGTCTCCTCACAGCTCAAACGTGGCCTCCTGGTGAGTCGTGTTGAGCAAAAGGAGGATCATGTTCTGGTGTACTTAGAGGAGGTAAGTGAAAGTCGCCGTGGGGACAGCAGATGATGATCTTTGGTACAAACTGTGTCTGCGATTGTTTCTGTCTTGTCCAGTTATCAAAGGACACACCCATCGACCACAGCTTAGAGATCATCCAGGAGCTCCCAGTGGACAACCTGAAGCCAGCCGTGGTCAAGATCTATGACTACTACCAACCAGGTCCAAGTCTAACTAAGCTTTACTCCAACAGCACACTGACACACTTCAGAGGCTCCATCAGACTGAACAGTTCATACAAGCTGATGTTTCAATCAGTGACTCAGAGAAATGACACTTTCATGTTTTTCTACCATGTTTCTGTCAGGTGACCAGGCTGAGACCCAATACATGTTTGTCTCGTGAGGTAAGAAGCTGGAATAACACACGAGGACACCTTTCACACACATTCATGTTCACAGCATCAATGAAAAGGACTTTGAGCTTTTACTAACTTTTATTCTTCGTCTCACAGTTTGAAGAAGGTGTGGCTGGTCCTGAGGTTTAAACCTGCATTTGAATAAAGAGACTTTTTCTGCTCACATGTGTGTATGCGTGTGTGTCAACAGCTCCAGTATTATTAGTGCTTCTTTAATAACATGCTTCATTATTAATAATAGCAGAATGGAAAATACAGTGCTGTTTGTAAAACATTTTTATCATTTTACAGTTTTATTAAACTGCGTGCATGTTTTATACTCCACTGTGTTACATGGAAAAATACAAAGATCAGTTTCAGAGAGCTTGTTGGAACAAATGTGTCATTATTAATAGTCTTGTAACGTTGTCACAGTCACTAAATGAATCTGTGACTGTTTAGTTCAATTTGAATGTTTGCCATTAAATAATGTGGTGGCAGATTTCTTCTCTCATGTATTAATCACATATTTAATCACATTAGTTACAGTAATATCACTTTCTCACTTTACCTTAGTAAGAGCACTCCTGTCACCAGTTTACATGCATGTGGAAAGTTAACACAGTGAGGCCGTTGTAATGGGAGACGTTAAACAGATAGTGGTACTCCTTCTGCTTATCAGGGATGTAAATCTTTAGGTAATGGCCAAGCAGAAAACAAGGTCATAATTCTCTCTGTGAGGTATAGCCCCTTCTCTCACGGGGGGGCTATACCAACATGTAAGAGTCTGTGGATGCTCTTTGTCTGTGTGTCTGTATATAAGATGTAAGGACGGTGGCCACAATTCAGAGATGGTCCTGGTGTTTCTGTCACAATGGCCACGGGCTGATAGCTCGATCGGACTCGATTGCAGATAACCACAACAGAGACAGCTCAACGTTTTCCAGCGTTTATTATTTAGTCAACAAGTGAATATGTGGCAGGGTGTCGCTAACAGTGTTGGGTAAGTTACTTTAACTTAGTAACTTAGTTACATTACTAGTTACTCCTATCAAAAGTAACTCAGTTACTTCAAGTTACTCGTTACTTTCAAAGTAACTAGTTACTAGGGAAAGTAACTTTGGTCTTACCCAGAATTCTCTTATTAATGTGTTTCTTCCTTAACTGGATACCCAGCAAGGATGCCAGTCTTCTAGCTTGCTTACATGTTAGCACTATCCTGCCACAATTGCACTGTGCCACCTAATGGCCTGAACCTAAAATGGTTAAAATGGCAGTGTAGTAGTGCGAGTGCAAGTTAATGATGAAATGAATGAAACTAAATTAGAAATTAACAAAGTTTGTTTTATGTGTCACTTTTTTATCTGTGTGTTTTAATCTATTTCTATTGTTTCAACCCTCTACAAATGCAAACACATCATTCTGGGGTTGTTACAGCAGTGTTATAAATCTAATCATTGTACATAGTATCACTAGGAAGAAGCAGTGGATCACAAAACACAACATACAGTGTGTTGAAACTTTTGAAAGATATTTATTTTTGCCATTTAAATGGACAGAAAGTATGCTTTTAGCAGTGCCAACATTAAACTGTACCTCAGACAATTTAGGACCTGTAGGTATCAAAGTGCAAAAACATGTAGTGCAAAAAATCATTTAACATAAACACGGTGAGGTTTGTCCATTCTTTGTAAAGTTAACTGAACTGAACTTTGTAAACTTAACTGCTTAATTGCACCAACTGGAGACCTCATGTTCAGTAATAAAAGTATTTTTCAGAGAAAGAGAAGAGAAATAAAATTAATTATAAGTATTTTCATCCCCACAAACAGAAATAAAATAAATAATAAGTATTTTCAGCTACATAAACAGTCAAACCAAAATAATATTGCCTCCATACAGGCCATGTAGATAAATAAAATATAATGGTATTTTAAGTGCTTCAGAAGCCCAAGTTTCACTTGGAAATAACCCTACTATACCTTGTAGAGCACTACTGAAGGCAACACATCATCATCATATGAGCACTACTCAACTTTGGTTCCACCAAACCAACAATTGTACCTCAAGAGGAGAAGCTTCTCAAACTTATGATCAGACAACTTGTTCCTCTTTGGAGTGAGAATCAGGTTTCCCAGGCTGAAAAGCCTTTCAACTGGGGCACTTGAAGGAGTAGCTGCATTAAGTTTAAGAGAGAGTTTCTTTATCATCGGGAAATGATTCAGAGAGTCTAACCCTGTTGCTCCTGATTTGAGGTACTCGGCTACCTCACCTTCAGCAGTGGCATATATGTCCTCATTCTCTTCAAAGGAGAAGAACTCATCCTCTTTGCTAGAACCCGGGTGCTGTGTTGTGTTGGTGGCGCTGGTACCTGGTTGTAGCTGATCTTGCTCAGGGAGAAGTTTTCGACACTCTACCAGCAGATGTGCCTTTGCGAGGTCCTTTCGCGACTGGTCATGTAGCCAACGAAGCTTAAATTTTGGTAGTGTCACAGCAGCCAGCAAAGCATCTTCACTTCCAAGGACATGTGCAAACCTTGTTTTGACTGCCTGTAATAACGACACAGTAGAAGTGCAAAAAACATTTTTGCATGAGAAAGTATGCATTGTTTCAACATTAAATTAATTAAACATTAACAGCATGCTGCAGTTTTATATAGAATGTATTTTAATTTGTAAATAGTGTGTATTTTACTACATTGTATTTATTTTATTTATTTATTGGGGTTAAGTATCTGTAACTGTAACAGTATTCACTTGCATGTGACACAACAGCACAGCACAATATAAAAAGCAATTGAGTAATACATTTCATTAAAGATAAACACAAATAAAAATATCATCTCTTACCTGGAGAACTGTATCTGGTAGCCCAACAAGAATTTGCAGACCATTTTTTATAGCCAGAGTCTTGGTCATCAGCGATTCCAGTGTGGGTAGGAGTGTGCCATAAAAACAATGGTCTTCTCCTTGAAGAATGTCCAGTGCCACAGTAAGTGGTTTCATGACTGCACAGTACTCTCTGATACACTGATGCTCCCTCTCATTGAAACATTTCAACTGTAATGTGGATGAGATTGTGTTCAGCTCCACCAAAGGTATCTTTGAAATTCTCTCCAGAGCATAATAGAACGAGTTCCACCTTGTTGTGCAAGGTACTAGTAGTTTCTTTGCAGTAATGTCTTCCACAATCTCAGCAACCACTGTGGAACGACTGGCCTTGTTCCACAGCCCTGCACATTTTGTGGTGGCACTTCTGTAGATGGTTTTTGTTGCAGCTTCAGACAGTAGCCACTTCTCCACATCAGTGCAAGAGATAAGATTCATTGTGTGCGATGCACATCTCTGATGTGGTGGTAAAGAAATTGCATCATCAGCACCATTCTGCAGCACATCCCCAATAGAAACAAAAGTCACCTCATCCTCCTCATATTCAGAGTCATCTGACTCAGGTGGTGGCTGGTACACTTTAAAAGCCTTGACAAAATTGGAGCCATTATCCGTTACAGTTGATGTGATTTTAAACGATAGGCCATGAGATGAGTTAATGTTGTCCAGCTCAGATGCAATACTGTCATACGTATGTCGACCCATAAATCGCCTGCATGCCAGCGCTGCTTTCTCACGTTTCATGTTTTGTGCATTTATCCAATGCGCGGTCACACCAAGAAAACTTTTATTATGCACAGTCCAAATGTCTGCTGTTGTGGAGATGTATTCTACCATGTCAAGTGTATTTTTGAGCTCTGACTCCATGTTGGCATATTCTTGGTCTAGGAAACTGGAAAATGTCTTTCTGCATGGTGCCTTCCCAGCTCTCCCTCGCACAGGTATATGACTAATCAGTTGTCTGAAAGCATGGGACTCAACCGTTGAGATGGGTTTCATGTCTTCCACAACATACCTGGCAATCAGCCTGTGTAGCTGGGGCTGGGTGATGGACTGTGCAGCAGGTTGTCCGAAATCAAGCTTTCGTTGTTTTGCTGGAATAGCGCCAACGGAGCTAGAGTCACCGACGTTGCCTTCGGGTTCTTTTTCAACTAAGTTGGTAGATGCATGCTGTTTCTGAAGATGTTTCATCAGATTAGAATTGCTAGTCTTTGATGTCGAAAGAGTTTTAGAACCTCCACAGAGAGTACAGTTGACGACAATATTCCTGTCTTTTACCATCAGAAAGGAGAAATAATGTGAATATTTCCAGGAGAGAAAACCCATGCCTGGACCATCTTCGACTGCCGCCATGATTGTAGCTTACGTCTCAGTGTCACGTGCGCTTTTTACGTCCAACACGAAAACTGCAGTCGTGGTGCTTTCCTATGTACTCGGTACTCGGGACTCGGAAATACTGCAGATGAGTTGCATATGTGTTTAGTAGTAATTTGTTTTTGTAGAGGGCTAGCAAAACAAGCGTTTTCGAGGGCGTCGCCATTATTGGAATCCAGACTTCTCTGACGAGGCTAACCAGAACGCCGTTTACTCGAGTGTGACATTATTCCCAGGTTCGTGTTCCGATTTCCGAGGTAAGTCAAACGCAACACACGAAGTAACGAATAACGGCCCTATCTAAATCCCAGTAACGAGTAACGCGTTCCTGATTTTGGCATAATAACTAGTTACCGTGCTCGTTACCGCAATAATAACGTAGTTACTGTAACGCGTTACTTAATAACGCGTTAGTCCCAACACTGGTCGCTAACGATGCAACCGTGTGACAGCGGGGGTGAACGGGGGTCTAGCAGGTTGCGACGGGAACGGAGCGGTTGCGTCTGGGAAGAAAAGAGAACAGGGTTAAGAAGGCGGCAGGTGCAGGGTATCCAAGCAGAGGTGGAACTGACTGATAGCGCTTACTGGTGACCGGCGTGAACCTCGCTGTGAGGGAGAGGCAGCGATAGTCCAGGGGAGGAGTGGAGAGGCTGGCAGACCTGAGTTCTGCTGAGTCCAAGGTGGTGAGTGAGGCTGGAGGGCAGGCAGGTGAGGGTCCTTGTATTTTTCCTGAATATGAAGATGATCCACGGAGAGCTGAGGGTGATAGCAAAGAAGGTCCAGGGAATCTGAAGCGCACGAAACCAAAGTTAACAAGGAAAAAGTGGCAAGAGCGTAAAAAGCCGTCGCGTCAATACCAACGTGAGGTCGTTGACGAACTGGCGGTGAAGGAGAGTCTGAGGGGGCCTTAAATCCTCAACCTGATTGCCCTGAATCAGTCTCAGGTGTGTAGGACTGCAGCAGGGATGATGGCTCCGCCCAGGGGTGGAGACCAAGGAACTCAGGTGCCTGATGGAATTTTCCAGTCGAGTCTCCAGATCCTGACAGTTTCACTGGGATGCTCTCTCCACATTGCAGTGTGTTTATTAAACCCACTTCAAATCAAGCTCACTGAGTGTGTTGCAGGTTATTGTTAAATTTTCCACAACAATTTGGCGTTGTCGGCAGGATTCCTCCGGTGAGTTTCGCTGAATCACGGGCACGCAGTGACTGCCATCCTGAGGTAAAATTGCCTCAGTCCCACCGTTGTTTTCAAAAAGGGGGAACCACAGTGTGTGCTTCAGCGACTCACTCATGCAGGAATTTTTAAAAGAACCAAGAGAGGCACTGAAAAGGATCTGCAACGGTGAGCTGTTTTGATTTGGGAGGATTTTCAATCGGACCAACAGGGAAAGCCTCGCTTCCTTACTGCTGCAATTATTGGGTGCAGGTTCCTAGAAACTCAGTTTGGGGATTCTTGTTGCAGTGGTAAGTGCAGGATCTTAGAAGCTCAACAAGTTGAGAATTCTAGTGTATGGTTTTTTAGCACTTTTGCACCAGTGAAAAAAGGCAGAAAGGCCGGACAGCGGATGCACTTGTTCGTACAATGAAGCTGGGCCCAGCAAATGGGGGCGTCCCTACAGGTGAAAACCCAATTTTTATTTTTATTTTTTTTTATCTTGTTTTATTTTAATTCTTTGGCTGGGAGGGAAACCTCAGGAATTCAACGCCTAATTTCAGGACCGTCATGGGAAGGACTCTGTCCTTAGTCTATGGTGTTTAGCACTTTTGCACCACAAGGAAAAGGCCGGACGGTGAACACGCTTGTCCACAAAGCTGAGCTCAGCAGTACGGCCAGTACGGCCGTAGGAGGCATCCCTCTGGGTAGTCCGCGCAAATCCAGGTTTTGATTGGATGATTTATCTATTTTTTCTCTTTCAGAAATATGGGAAAGAATACATGCAGTATGGGTGGTGTATAACCAAGAGTGATGGACAGAGATGTGTTAAAATGTGGACAGAAGAACAAAAGAGTGAAAGTGTTAATAAGTAGTGATGAAAATGATATTAAATATGTCTTAGTGTGTTTGTACGGGTGGCTACTGTTGTGGAAATGTATTACCAAAGCCTGCAGACACGATGAGCAGTTAAAACCCAACACTTTCTTTCTCATCATGAGGAGAGACGTCAGTCAGGGGGCACTGAGAGTCGTCTCTGACCATGAACAGTTCAGGTCTCTTTTAAACACAGTCGCAGAACAAAAGGCTTCTACAGCTGCAGTTCACACCGTAGCTCTAAACAGAAAGACTCTCTATCACCTGTGTGAGTCTCCCCCACTCTGGGGTCAAGTCTCCGTCTCCTGGGAGACATTCACCAGTTTCTCACCGTCTGTTTCCCGGCGTGAATGAGGTGTGAACCAGACGTACTAAACTAAGTAACATGAAAGCATTTCATCAAGACAATACATTAAAGAGAGATCCCACAACACTATGGAACTGGATCAACGTCCTCCACAAGAGAGTGGCCGGAGCCAAATGATAGCTTAACATAATTGGAACTACACCAGCCCGTGTTTTGGCTGAATATTACACAGCTTCACTCCATGTACATCTTAACCTGAGGAACAAGCTTCGAGGACAATCAATCTCTTCCTGAAGACAAAATGCAGTTCAAGAGCAACAGCATCAACTTCAAGAGTCAACAAGGTGAACAGACAGCAACACTGCCCTAAACCCAAACTGTCACTTTGAAATATTCAATTCAATTCAATTCAATTCAATTTTATTTATATAGCGCCAAATCACAACAAAAGTCGCCTCAAGGCGCTTCATAGACACAGAGAAAAACCCAACAATCATATGACCCCCTATGAGCAGCACTTTGGCGACAGTGGGAAGGAAAAACTCCCTTTTAACAGGAAGAAACCTCCAGCAGATCCAGGCTCAGGGAGGGGCGGGGCCATCTGCTGTGATTGGTTGGGGTGAGAGAAGGAAGACAGGATAAAGACATGCTGTGGAAGAGAGACAGAGGTTAATAACAGATATGATTCAATGCAGAGAGGTCTGTTAATACATAGTGAGTGAGAAAGGTGACTGGAAAGGAAAAACTCAATGCATCATGGGAATCCCCCGGCAGCCTACATCTATTGCAGCATAACTAAGGGAGGATTCAGGGTCACCTGGTCCAGCCCTAACTATATGCTTTAGCAAAAAGGAAAGTTTGAAGCCTAATCTTGAAAGTAGAGATAGTGTCTGTCTCCTGAATCCAAACTGGAAGCTGGTTCCACAGAAGAGGGGCCTGAAAACTGAAGGCTCTGCCTCCCATTCTACTTTTAAATACTCTAGGAACAACAAGTAGGCCTGCAGAGCGAGAGCGAAGTGCTCTAATAGGGTGATATGGTACTACAAGGTCATTAAGATAAGATGGGGCCTGATTATTTAAGACCTTGTATGTGAGGAGCAGGATTTTGAATCCTGGATTTAACAGGAAGCCAAAACAGGAGAAATCTGCTCTCTCTTTCTAGTCCCTGTCAGCACTCTTGCTGCAGCATTTTGGATCAGCTGAAGGCTTTTCAGGGAGTTTTTTGGACTTCCTGATAATAATGAATTGCAGTCGTCCAGCCTGGAAGTAATAAATGCATGAACTAGTTTGCATGAAATAGTCGGTAATGTAAACGCTGGACCTCTCAGCAGCTGCCATTCCCGAACAGACACGTGCAAGTTTGTCCGTGACCACAGCCGCGTTGTCAGTGTTTTCTCCAGTCATTGGTCAGCATTATAATATATGCAAATACATGCGGGTCGGAATCCCCCGGACGCCAAAACAGTGCCAGCAGAGTGAAACCGAAAAAAATGGATTGAAACTGAAAAAAAAAATTGTAAGCAAAAACAAAAAAATTACAGTTTCAATTAATTGTTTTTCACTATCAATTTTTTTTTTTCGGTTTCAATACAAGATTTTTCAGTACATTTATTTCAGTTACAATATTTTTTTTCGGTTTCGTTTCGAGGTGGCATCGTTCTGACTCCATATGAGCAGCACTGCATGGCAGGTTCTAATCCCTACAGCATGTTGTGTCACCAGAAAGCAAAACTTTTCCTGTGATTTCTGGCAGATTTGGGGTTTTTTTTGTTTTTATTTTTTAGTACCAGCCTGATTTTGACATTTAGGTTAGGGTTATTTTCTTTTTGTAAGAGAAACACAGGTTTATTTTTTATATATATATATTTAGACATGTCCTGAACAAGGCCTAATATGATTTTTTTGTAACGGCGCCGTTACCTGCCAGGTATCATCCCTCTGGGGGTTGATGGTTGATGATTTAAAAGCAGGCCTGCAAGACTGGAAGTAAAAGCGCCTTAAAATACTTTAATTGAGAGCAAATATAAGGTGAGCTTCTCTAGATCACAATGGGCTTCT
The DNA here is from genome assembly GCF_056152115.1 of Neolamprologus brichardi. Lineage (NCBI taxonomy): Eukaryota > Metazoa > Chordata > Actinopteri > Cichliformes > Cichlidae > Neolamprologus > Neolamprologus brichardi. The sequence continues at coordinate 1,100,477 of NC_142106.1, forward strand.
GAGGAAATTCACCTACCTAGGACGCTGACCATATCAGATGATAAGTCCTCTGTTTAAAAGGATTGTAGCGATTCAATCCATTTCAAAAGAAGAATTGTTTTTATTTTTTGAATGATGTAATATTGCTGTCAGTGGATATTTAGATTCATGCACAGCAATGATTTGTATGATTGCATGTGACTGGATGAATGCATGTGATTGGACTGTGGCTGGACTGATGATGTGGACTATGTAGGAGCCATAATTAAATGTATTGAATTTTTTGATGATCACTGGGTTTTCATTTGTTTGGTTGCTATGGTGATGTGTAACGGGAGTCACGTGGGTGCTAGCGGTGACATTAAGAGGGCGTTGTCAGTCTGTCATTCGCTGGTTTTGATTTGGACAGAGAGGAGGGCTGGGTAGCCGTAGTTTTTGTTGACCGCTGCTCAACATGTTTTGTCTTGTTACGTTAGAGCCCGTGACGTTGTAAGAGTCCAAATCGCAAGATGATCACATTACTCTGTAAACACTTTAATAAACAAGCAAACAATTCCACCTCTCGCATTATTGCGTGAAGTTGACAGCGCGTCAGGCAAATAGGCGGGCTCCATCTCCGACCTCTAGCGACTGTGGAAGTCGCTACATAAGCATTGAGCCAAATGTAGTAATGCCAACATACTGAAGGAACAACATTTGTCTCTTATATATAATACATCTATATATACACTGTCACAGATACATGAGTGTCTTTGAGTGAAGATTTAAGGTGATAGGACATAAATAGCTGCAACTTGAATCTTTACTGAAGCTCAGTGTTTGACACAGAGTTCACTCACATGTACCAGTGTACCTGCACATGTGATGTGACAATAGAAGTGATTTGATTTGAGAGTTCAAGTTCACTGCTGTAATAACTTATAATGATTATTATAATAACTATAATATTGGCCATCTCATATTTACACTGACTTTAGTCTCATGAACAACATTAGCTAATTGGTATTTACTAGCTAATCTTAAATGACTGTTCAGTACAGAAATGAAGCCCAACAATCATGTTTTACAGTCCTGTGGTCTCAACCTCAGATACTTATTAAATCACACAAAGCTCATGTAGAAACAAATGAACAAAACATGTTCTCCTTCATTTCTGTCAACCACACGTTTCCAGCTGTTAGTATCATGGTTGGTAGGCAACCTGGGCAGCGCGACGGAGGCTAGACCGTTCATTTCACAAGCCTCACACTTCCGGCCTTAGCGGTCTTTGAGGACCATTGAGGCTGCGTACTTTAAGGCTGCAGACCCTGAATTGGGATACAGCCCCGGACTGAGGGTGGACTCAAACTCAGGACCTTCTTGCTGTGAGGCAACAGTGCTAACCACAGCGCCACCGTGCTGTGATCAAGTGGGAAACGTGGCCTATCATCGGAGGGCTCCAACCAGCTCCGGCATTCTTGCTGGCATTTTCCGGCACTTTTCCTTTTCCACTGGTCTGTTCCTCCGGCCTGCAGGCTCACCTCTAGCCCCAATTGGGACCCTGAGCAACAGGTGTAGGTGGTAGTTTCCGGATCTTTTCACCCATTCTTCCTGTTCCCCACCCCAGGATGCCACATCTCATTGATTTTTAATCCTCTTCTTCATGACAGAAAATGTAATATTTTCTTTTTCTCATAAATATCTGGATTGTTCTAAATAGTTGTTAGCTTACTTGGAATAAGTGAATATTTAGTGTTTAATTCCCACCAGGCTGTCAGGTATAATGCTTCAAACTGGAGGTAATGAAAGGCAGGTTAGAGATTTTCACACTCGTATCTTTACCATAACTCTTGTTGCTTTTCATGCTCCTGCCACCAGGTGGCGCCTTGTAACCTTCTAATGAGCATCAGGTGTGGGAGTTTGGGCAGCTAATGAGACACACATCACGTGGTAGTGTAGTGTGTTTTTATGGTGTGGTTCTTTTGAATGTCTGAGCTCAGTGTGATTGATTTAAACTCAGCATCAATGAATCTGAACAGCTCAGTGAAAACAAACTGAGTCAGTGATTTAAACTGTCATTAAACTGGCTGAATATCCAGTTTGATTTGGTGTGTGTTCATGACAGGATCAGTGTTGCGTTCAGGAAACATTCTCCCTCTCTCTCTCGGGCCTGGGTGATGGTACTGCTCACAACTCTTGGAGAACGCTGTCCTTTATAGGAACGGATGACAGCGGATTCCTCTTCACTCACATCTTCCTCCAACAGTTCCCAGAGCGAGGTGGCCACGCCAACTCCCCGCTGCTGGCTGCGAAGGATTACTGCTCGCTTGCAGAAGAAACGGATCACATTCTCCTGGCTACCAGAAGCTTCAGCATCCAGGCGACAGTTCCCGACTCACCGACGGCATCTCCCGCACCCCCACCGATTCTCCCGGGGCCTCTCATTGATAGACTCATCTATAGTGGCGGGGAGCGCAGCACAGCGGCACCGCAGATGTTTTTGCCATCAGCGTTTTGGGACTCTCCACCATTTGACCTCGGAACTGAAGAAGCTTCTCAGATGAAACATCTTCAAGAAACTTAAAGAAGTCCAGACGCTTTTCTTTCCAAGCTCTTTAGACTACGATGACCTGGATGACTGAGAACCCTCACAGACATGTCAACTATAATATCCTATTAGAACAATTAGAGCATGGTTACAGGTACTGCCAGCCTCACTCACAGCCATTCAGGAAGCTCGCCAACCCCTGTGCTGGCCTCACTGGCTGCCTGTGCCTTTTAGAGTTCATTTTAAAATTCTCATGTTTTTAAAATGCTTTCACAGTCTTGCCCCGCTTTACCTCTCTGAGCATCTACATCCCCACACACCCTGTCGGTCTCTCAGGTCAGCTGACCAGCTGCTCCTGGAAGTACCGAGATCCAGGAGGAAGCTCAGAGGGGGCGGGGCCTTTTCTATCACGGCTCCTAAATTATGGAATAACGTAATAATAATTAATTAAACAAATTAATAATTTTATGTTTTTATTTATATCTTATGCAATTTTAACCAATAACCAATGTTATTCTGCTCCCTCTCAGACCAATATTACCAGTATCATAATCAGCAATATTACCCAACAGATATTAAATTGAATATTTAATATTTGTTTCATCCCCCCATCATACGCTGCTACTCCCTTTATTCTATTGCACAACACTTTGTCACTTTCTAGAATCGCCTGCACTGATAGTTAAGTTCTTTATTCTCCAGGATACAGTCTTACTTCGTTAGAGTTATTTGATACTATGTCTTGCACTATCCTACTGCTGTATATTACTGTATACTACTATTCTTACTGTATATATTATATACCTTATTTATCTGTCCCTCTGTCTCTCCTGCTGCTTTGAGCATGTACATGACAAAAGAATTTCCCTCGGGATAAATAAAGTTATTCTTATTCTTCATTTTATTGTATAGTTCCAGTGTACTGCACGTTAGTCAGCTGTGGTTGTTTTAAAGTGTTTTCTGAATACATTTGACGATGATGATGATGATGATGAAGCCTACTCAGCAATCCCCTCCTAACCCACCTGACGTAACAACCCTGGTTATTGTGGTATAGCACCAGTAGGGGGTGCTGTCCTACTATTGTAGTAGTTGGGGAGACTGTTCTGTTTAACTGCCTGGTCTGTGTCCCAATTTAGGGTCTGCACGCTTGAAGTACACGTACTACGTACGGCACGTACTATAAGTACGAGAAGTGCGGAAGTGAGAGGCTTGTGAAATGGGACGGTCTAGCCCTTCGTTGCGCTGTTCAGGTTGCCTAGCAACCATGATACTAACCGCGAGAAACGTTACAGCTTTGTGTGACAGAAATGAAGGAGAAAAATGTTTTGTCATGACATCACTTTGATTAGTTGAGTATCTGAGGCTGAAACCACAGGACTGTAAAACATGATTGTTGGGCTTCATTTCTTTACCGAACAGTTATTTAAGATTAGCTAGTAAATAATAATTAGTTAATGTTGTTCATGAGACTAAAGTCATCTCACTATGGTAATTGCATATTGCATAAATATGCAGTCTGAATGCTTCTCTTTGGTCATGTGACCATTTGATCTCTGATCAGTGTGTTCTTCAGTTTCAGGCCTGTTTCTGCTGCAGGTGAGCTGATGTTCCTACACCTGTCTGTCCTCATCATGACCTCTGACCTTCACTGGTCCCACCACACGAGAAAGGCAACTGAAACACACTCATGTCCTTCACAGCTTAAAACAATATGAGGACATGACGACCAGAGATGGGCAGTAACGCGTTACTTGTAACGCGTTACTGTAATCCGATTACTTTTTTCAAGTAACGAGTAAAGTAAGGGATTACTATTGCAAAAACGGTAATTAGATTACCGTTACTTTCCCGTAGGAACGCTGCGTTACTGCGTTACTGAAACCGTGATTTTCTTGCGAGAATGTCTCATGACAGTGACGTAAGCGAGTGCGACGTGTGTGACAACAGCTGTGTGCAGATCAACAATGGATCATATATCGAGTACGGGAGAGAGTATGAGCGTGCAGCGTTTAAAGCGTGGACGTACTGACCTTATTTTGAGTTTGATTCCGTAAAAAGTGACAAAAACATTAGTGTCCGTTGTGCGTGGGAAGAAAACTTCTTTTTACAGCGAAAAAAAACCCCTAAACTTCCAAGCAAGCACCGAGTAGCTACGACGTAATGGGAAACTCACAAAGAAACTGCCATATCCTTCCACTGACCGCTGCGGCACACCTGCACCAGGATAACCCTCCGCCTACCCCACTCCTGCTTTACAGGTGAAAATAGAGCAAAAGGACCGCTAGTCTTTGACTTTATTTATTTTCTGCTGTGTTTTACTTGCATCTGAAAGAGTGAGTGTAAACACAATATATATATAATGTGCTGGAATGTGCAGAAAGTAGGTTTAAATGTTAAACTAATTTCTTCCAGTCAGAGAATGGTGCATATAATTAAAATTTTGCTTCATGCATAAAGTTAAAAGATTAAAACTAACAAAACAAGTTTTAAAAAGGGACTTTTCCATTTGATTACATTTTGCATGATAATTATGTAGAAAAAGTAGAATTGGGCTGAAAGATCTATCGCTTTATCACCTATTCAGGTTGTAAATCATGTTTTTAAAAAGTAACTAAGTAACTAAGTAACTAAGTAATTAATTACTTTTGAAAATAAGTAATCAGTAAAGTAACGGGATTACTTTTTTGGGGAAGTAATCAGTAATTAATTACTGATTACTTTTTTCAAGTAACTTGACCAACACTGATGACGACTGAACACATGTAGAGTTCATGTTCCTGACTTCTAACTTCTCCTGCTGTTGTCAATAAAAGCTCTAAACCCAACACTGATGTAAAGCCATCTATTTCCCCAGAAATCCAATCATGTAAACTGATCAGTGGGAGGTTAAATGGACAAAAACATGTGTAAAGGGACAAAAATATCAAATGTAGTCAGAATAAAGATCAAGCTGATGCTTTAAGGGAAAGTTTGGACTAACATATGGTATAGACAATTACTTTCTCCTAATGCTAATGTTGATTTTGGTTAAATTTGACTCAAACTGATTGTTTTAATACAATCAAAGTGCATTTCATTTATGCACTAGGCCCAACTGACACATATACTTGATACCAAATACAAAAAAATAATGTGTAACCTGTTGGAAGAATGAAGTGGGTATGTCACTCACCAATTGGTCTGAAGGAGGTTGAGACAGAACCTCAGCACTTGGTGTCTGCAACAAAAGACAACAATATAACGTCAGAAACATTCTGTACTGTAAATCCTGACAAGATAATTAACTACAGATCATATTTGTATCAGTGAACATTATTACAGAAGGATCTGACTTCCTTATACCAGATTCTATAGAAACATAACACTGTACAGTTCTGCTACCCAACAATATGAGGACAGTGTAACACACACACATTACAATCACTGGTTCTACCATATGAGGACTTCTACTTAAACACACTCATGTCCTTCACAGCTTAAAACAATATGAGGACATGACGACTGAACACATGTAGAGTTCATGTTCCTGACTTCTTACTTCTCCTGCTGTTGTCAATAAAAGCTCTAAACCCAACACTGATGTAAAGCCATCTATTTCCCCAGAAATTAAATCATGTAAACTGATCAGTGGGAGGTTAAATGGACAAAAACATGTGTAAAAGGACAAAAATATCAAATGTAGTCAGAATAAAGATCAAGCTGATGCTTTAAGGGAAAGTTTGGACTAACAAATGGTATAGACAATTACTTTCTCCTAATGCTAATGTTGATTTTGGTTAACTTTGACTCAAACTGATTGTTTTAATACAATCAAAGTGCATTTCATTTATGCATTAGGCCCAACTGACACATATACTTGATACCAAATACAAAAAAATAATGTGTAACCTGTTGGAAGAATGAAGTGGGTATGTCACTCACCAATTGGTCTGAAGGAGGTTGAGACAGAACCTCAGCACTTGGTGTCTGCAACAAAAGACAACAATATAATGTCAGAAACATTCTGTACTTTAAATCCCGACTAGATAATTAACTACAGATCATATTTGTATCAGTGAACATTATTACAGAAGGATCTGACTTCCTTATACCAGATTCTATAGAAACTTAACACTGTACAGTTCTGCCACCCAACAATATGAGGACAGTGTAACACACACACATTACAATCACTGGTCCTACCATATGAGGACTTCTACTTAAACACACTCATGTCCTTCACAGCTTAAAACAATATGAGAACAATGTAACACACACTACAATCACTGGTCATACCATATGAGGACTTCTACTTAAACACACTCATGTCCTTCACAGCTTAAAACAATATGAGAACAATGTAACACACACTACAATCACTGGTCATACCATATGAGGACTTCTACTTAAACACACTCATGTCCTTCACAGCTTAAAACAATATGAGAACAATGTAACACACACTACAATCACTGGTCATACCATATGAGGACTTCTACTTTCCTGTTGGAGGTTTAGACAGGATGGAGGGACAACAGGGTAGTAGCTCGCACAAATGATTCAATTGACACAACAGGGAAGTGAGATTAATGTACTGAACACAACAGACTCTTTCAAAATAAAACAGGAAACATGGCATGAAAATACAAACGTGGTAATATACAGCCCTAACATAAATTCCTTAAAACGATGTTAATAACGTTATGCCAAAGTCAACTAACCCGCCACCAAACATAAGAAACTCAAAAACCTTAGAATAACGTCAGAAACGCTGGGCCAGAAACCCAGACCGTGAGCGAATAACTATAATACTATTGATTTGTGCTAAATACAAAAACATTAATATTATCATTTAAATCCCCCCAAACATATCTTGTGTTGAAAAAAATGTGTGTTGCAGTTAGCTACACTTAAAAAGAGCTTAGGCTGACTGTCTCTGCAGTTGAAGATGCAGAGCACATGCTAGGCCGCAGGTCCCTTTAACTCCAGTGGGAATTTAAGAACAGTTAAATTTAACTTCTAATATCTATTGTTGAAGATAAATCTTAAGTAATTTTTTAACATTTATCATCATTCACCACTTTCAGTTTGTTCAAATCGATTGTGCATTGTTTTAATTCCGTTTAACTAACGTTAATTAGCTTGTTAAACATACAACTTTACCTTGCGAAGTGTGCGTCGAATCATGGATATCAAAGGTAAATACATATGTCAAGATAAATCTCTCCTTAGTGCTGAAGGTCCCGGATGTGCCGTTCACGCAGAGCTCAAGCGAGTTTGTATCTTGCCGTGACCAGCAGCTCTTTGGTTGAGGCTTTCGAACAATCAGATGCATCTTTACTCACTTGTTGACCAATCACAGACGTTGTTCTATGCTCCACTGATGAAATGCTGCATCCTCTCACCAGCCACAGACTCTCCTCGTCCATTTAACAACAAAAACACAGCAACACGCGCTGTATTTGAGGTAGGAACACTTGAGAACTGTCACAATGTTTTGCAAACTGCTGTTACAGTTAATTTCGTTCCGTTAATTTGTTTGGTACCTATTGTTAAGTAACACTTGGTAGACATGTGGTTAGCTTGCTGGTCTAGTTTAAGTTAGCATGGGCATGCTGTTCACTGATGGAGTAAGGCCAAATTTGTCTTGATATTGTCAGTGTGTTATCATAAACATGTCCTAATTTGTTATGAAAAGAAGAGCAGCACCCCTAGACCCCCAGGTGAAAATACAGATAATAGAATAATAGAATATATAAAGTATAATGTGTATAATAAATGATTTTACTGTCACTTTCCTGGGTCTGTTGACCCAGCGTTTTAAGTTTTAGTTTGTTTGGATGTTGATGTTTATTTATAAGTTCTTTAGGTTAGCTAAGTTCATTTGTTTATTAGATTACCCTTGTTATGTCTGTTTTATTGTGAAAGTCCTTGTCCTATATCCAGTGTGTCTAGTTTTGTTTCCCCTTGTCTTGTTAGGTCTGATTTGTCCCAGCTGTTCCTCATCCCCTCATTATCTCTCTGTGTACTTACAGTGGCTTGCAAATGTATTCGTCCCCCTTTTCCACATTTTGTCACATTACTGCCACAAACATGAATCAATTTTAACGGAATCCAATTGCAGCAAAAGGTGGTTCTACAAAGTATTGACTCGGGGGGCTGAATAATTACGCACACCCCAGGCTGTAATGTGACAAAATGTGGGAAAGTTCAAGTGGGCCGAATACTTTTGTAAGCCATGCTGTGGATTAATAAGACATACTGTGGATTAATAACAAGTATGATTCAGTGCAGAGAGGTCTATTAACACATAGTGAGTGAGAAAGGTGACTGGAAAGGAAAAAACTCAGTGCATCATGGGAATCCCCCAGCAGCCTGGATTCAGGAGACAGACACTATCTCTACTTTCAAGATTAGGCTTAAAACTTTCCTTTTTGCTAAAGCATATAGTTAGGGCTGGACCAGGTGACCCTGAATCCTCCCTTAGTTATGCTGCAATAGACGTAGGCTGCCGGGAATTCCCATGATGCATTGAGTTTTTCCTTTCCAGTCACCTTTATAACTCAGTATGTGTTAATAGACCTCTCTGCATTGAATCATATCTGTTATTAACCTCTGTCTCTCTTCCACAGCATGTCTTTCATCCTGTTTTCCTTCTCTCACCCCAACCGGTCGCAACAGATGGCCGCCCCTCCCTGAGCCTGGTTCTGCCAGAGGTTTCTTCCTGTTAAAAGGGAGTTTTTCCTTCCCACTGTCGCCAAAGTACTTGCTCATAGGTGGTCATATGATTGTTGGGTTTTTCTCTGTACCTATGAAGGGCCTTGAGGCGACTTTTTTTTGTGATTTGGCGCTATATAAATAAAATTGAATTGAAATTGAATTGTACTGCTGCATACTGTGACATTTACAGTTGCCTAGTTAATTAAGTGACTTAATTACTCACTTTTATTTACTAATTGAATTACTAAATGAAGCTGGAATTGTGCATTCTGCAGTTTTTAATAGTGTGTTATTAGTTTTTAAAGAAACAATATGCATTTTATACTATATTGTAAAAAGTATAAGGTAAGTTGAATTTAAAATATAATGAATTGTTGACTTTTTTCATCAATTCTTGTAGATACACAGAGTCAAGACTGAGGCTGATGATCATACTGAATCAGATGACAGTGGCAGGAATCTCCAAGTTCAACTGCAGATTGCAGATGCAATTATATTAATGCAGATTAATATAAACTCTTGAAGGGTCAAAATCTGCACACACATCATTCTGCATAGTGAAGGTCAGACAATTTGTGCATTGATCTTGAGAAGTAAGACTCATTAATTAATAGTAATATAATTAGACAAATGTTGAAACTTTATATTTTGAGACATTTTTTCAACAACAAAAAAAACCAAGATGTGCAGGCACTGATAACTGAATCTAAAGACCTTCATTTTTGTCAAGATTTGCCTGATTTAACTGTTGTTACCCTTGCTTATAGCTCACCCTAATATGTATAAAAATGGGAAAAGTTTTTGATGTGTGTTAGAATGATTGTTTAATTGGCAAGGTTTGAACGAACAATTTTCAGAAGCCTCAAATCTTATCTGTTATTATTCCACGAATGATTCAAATAAAGTTCACCTCCATTTCAACATTGAATACGACTGTGGACATAAGAGCTAAAAGGTGCTGTCCACGCATGTGTCCGCTAAGCCCCAGAAGGGTATAACCTGGGTCAAATGTGTTATTGTGTCTGACACACCTACAATATGAGGACTCGCAGAGTGACGTCACTGAAAGTGTGTTTAAAGTGTGTTAAGTTCCAAAACTGGCCAGTAGGTGCCAAAACTGAAAGTGAGCAAAAACGCTAAACACACTTAAACACACTTTTTCATAAAATTGTGATGTTTCAGGACTTTCGAGATTTTTGGTTTGGGAGCATGTTGGGAGCCTCTAGAACACTTTAGAAGGCTCAGAAAAATGAGGACCTCAAAAATGTCCTCATTTTTCTGAGCGTCCTCATTTTGTGAGTGTGTTATCATAAAATTGTCCTAAGATGTCATGAAAACAAGTACACGTGCACACACACACACGCACACTTACACACACACGTACACACACAAACACGCACACACGCACACACACAAACACGCACACTTAGACACTCCTCGTGCCTATGGTACAACAACTTTTCTCCGTGCCCCTGGTACACTGCGCAGAGACACCTTGCCCCCCCCCCCCCCCCCCACACACACACACACACACACACGTACACACACAAACACGTACAGGTACACACACACACACACGTACACACACACACACCTACACACATGTACACATGAGCATCATGTTTCTGTCTTCTATCTCCGTGGACGTTGCTCTCACTGAATGTCTCGTTTAGCTTTTCTAATGTTTTGTCCACTTGCACATTTTGTTTTTTCTAAACCTGCACAAAGACAGAAATGTGGCACAAGGCCAGTCTCAGCGGTGCATTCACAGCACTGCCATTCTGCTATTATTAATAATGAAGCATGTTATTAAAAAAGCATTAATAATACTGGAGCTGTTGACACACACGCATACACACATGTGAGCAGAAAAAGTCTCTTTATTCAAATGCAGGTTTAAACCTCAGGACCAGCCACACCTTCTTCAAACTGTGAGACGGAGAATAAAAGTTAGTAAAAGCTCAAAGTCCTTTTCATTGATGCTGTGAACATGAATGTGTGTGAAAGGTGTCCTCGTGTGTTATTCCAGCTTCTTACCTCACGAGACAAACATGTATTGGGTCTCAGCCTGGTCACCTGACAGAAACATGGTAGAAAAACATGAAAGTGTCATTTCTCTGTGTCACTGATGGAAACATCAGCTTGTATGAACTGTTCAGTCTGATGGAGCCTCTGACGTGTGTCAGTGTGCTGTTGGAGTAAAGCTTAGTTAGACTTGGACCTGGTTGGTAGTAGTCATAGATCTTGACCACGGCTGGCTTCAGGTTGTCCACTGGGAGCTCCTGGATGATCTCTAAGCTGTGGTTGATGGGTGTGTCCTTTGATAACTGGACGAGACAGAAACAATTGCAGACACAGTTTGTACCAAAGATCATCATCTGCTGTCCCCACGGTGACTTTCACTTACCTCCTCTAAGTACACCAGAACATGATCCTCCTTTTGCTCAACACGACTCACCAGGAGGCCACGTTTGAGCTGTGAGGAGACGACATCATTTTATTATTATCATCACAATTATCACATGAGATGCACGTGTTGGTAGGATCTGTCTAATTACTCACACTCTTCAAAGACTCGGGGTCTGGGGAAAATCCAGAGAGCATTTTGATGTCCAGGATCACCATGTTTGTAGTTTTCTCCTTTCCACTGTACCTGTGTTTGAACAGTGTGATTATACTGACCTGTGTGCACAGTTTCATCTACCAGCAGTTCCTCCACACTGGTAAAGAGCACTCCTCTGTCACATACTTACAGTGATTGTATTTGCACAGTGAATTTGGGTCGAGCAGATTCACTTGTGGTGGTGACCTCTAGTTGGGCGTTCACACTGAGAGTGGTGACATCAGCAGGTGTTGGGATGTTGTAGGTGGCAGAAATCTGGGAAACACACTCGGGTCACGTGTGGAACAGAACTAATCACACCTCAATGCACCCTGCTGTCACTCTTCTACACCATGACACATATTAGCACACATCCTTTTATAGTCATACCTATATGTCTATATTCATCTTAATATCAGTATCTCTGTTATATCTACACTCTTTTTATACGAGTGCTTGATGTTTGTTGTATATTTGCTGCTATGACAACTCAGTTTCCCTCTGGGATAAATAGTTTCCCTGATTCTGATATTAATTTAGTTTAAAATAGCATTGTCCTCTCTACAGTTATTACTGTCAGGTCTAATGTCTTTATTGTGCATGAAAATACATGTGCAAGATGCGCGTTATTACATGTGAAAATGCTAATGCTCTCTAAAGTTGTGTGAGTAAAAAGAAAAAGAAGAAACCCTTTCTCTGACATCAACCAGGAGCTTGTCACATGATGCTGTCACTGACCTGCACTGAAGCACATGCAGTGCCCTTCACCTCCAGGCTGTATTTTCCTGACACGTCCTGCAGCGCCTCCTCCTGGTAGAGCAGTTTGTTGCTCTGATTTACATCAAACGTCAGCTGACTGCTGGGAGCCTGAACTGTCACTGTGCTCCAACCTTCAGGACTGAACGCCAGAGTGGAGTAGAGAGCCAGAGCCTGAAGAGCCACCACCGTGTCCTACAGGATGGATTCATTGTGGTTAACACACACAGCATATGTCTCCATATTTCATGGGCTTAAGTGGAATAGACATTGAGTTAAAACTGCCTTTGAGACCCTCTCACAAAAGAGATCCTTAATCTCAAGTTTTCCAAATTTCACTTCCTGGTTAAATAAACAGGTTAAAATATCTTTAACTGAGAATTATCAAAGTATAGAAATTACAGGTATAAACTCGCAGGTGATCTGTTATTTACAGGCTGTTACGTGTAGTTGGTGTCTGAGGTAACGTTGCTATTCTGTAAAAACAATGAATTTTTAGACAAAACTTAAATGTCTTATTCTAACTAAAGAATAAAAACTTGTCTGGCTAAAACAAATCTGTTTTACATATCTGAGAGAAAACTGAAAGCTTCAGGATTATTTTTTCTGTCCCTGATTTTGTCTAAGACTGTATATTAACTCAAAGACGAGCTTCATGCTGTTCGGGTGGTGTCGTACCTGAGTGGAGGAGAAGCCTCCGTAATAGTTCTGCTGCCCAGTCAGCCACCTGATAATACCAGAGGCATATCCCAGATCCTCAGCAGTCGGGGAGGCACTGAGTTTGGCCAACAGCACATAAGAACTGATCTCCACTGACAGGGAGGCTGATGTTTCTGCTGCTGTCTGAGTCCAGTAGAGGAAACCTCCTACAAACACAATAACAGTCACAGTGATGCTAATAAAGCCTGAATGATGTCCTGCTAAAGGATGACCCACCTTCCCTCACTGCAACTGTGTCTAAGTGCTGCAGAAGGTGAGCTCGGGTCTCCACGTCTCCTGCCAGAGTGAACACATAGGCCAGCAGAGCTGTAGTGTAGGTGTTGCTCAGGTCACTGAGAGACTCCTTGAGACAAGCCAGGCTCTTGTTCATCACAGGATCCTTTAAACGATCACAACAAAGAACTTTAATGGACAAACAGAAATCTTCTTTCATTAAACCCAGTGTGAGAAGAATAGGAGGCAGAGTTCCTGATTCAGTCACTCAAAACATCAGTGTGATAATAGAAAACACAGCAATTAGAGGAAAGTACAGATCAAGCAAAGAGTGGAGCAATCTTCTAGTAGTATTTACAATATAAAGAACATATTGAAAAAACACTGTACAGGTTGGGTGGTGATACAAGTCCTTGCTGGTGAGAGTTCAGGTATGTGGATGACACCTGGGTGAAAATCAATTCTCAGGACGTTCCACGACCAGATCAACTATTGGAACAAGAAGGCATTGGTGGGCAAGAGATGAAAACAGGGCGTTGTTGGAATGCTACTATACACGTAACCCTGGCGGAAGGGGCTACATGAATAGGATGAGGGACCTATGGAATCTTCGATACCCAGCATCCACATTGACGGCGAAACAACTAAAAGCTCAGTGTTCCAACATTCGACAGAAGGGTATTGCTCTCACAGCAAGAGATTGACGAGGTGCAACACAAATGCTACGGCAAGGGGGAGCCAGGACGACAGGTCAGGGGGGAGATGTCATCACCTCCACCCGAGATTTGTACCAAGCCCCAAATGCTATAGTGCGAGAGGAAGTGACCTGAAAGATAGGATCATGGCAAAACTTGAAACCTGGATCCCCCGTAGCTGGTTACCAAGATGTGAAGATCTGCTAGATGATGTAAATGCGATACATACAGCCTTGATTATCGAGACTAACAAGCTGATCTACAGTACAGCAGCAGTGATGAGAGAGATGCTTGGCTACAGGTTGAACAGCCACAAGAAGGAGACTAATTCAATTCAATTCAATTTTATTTATATAGCGCCAAATCACAACAAATGTCGCCTCAAGGCGCTTCATAGATACAGAGAAAAGCCCAACAATCATATGACCCCCTATGAGCAAGCACTTTGGCGACAGTGGGAAGGAAAAACTCCCTTTTAACAGGAAGAAACCTCCGGCAGAACCAGGCTCAGGGAGGGGCGGCCATCTGCTGCAACCGGTTGGGGTGAGAGAAGGAAGACAGGATAAAAGACATGCTGTGGAAGAGAGACAGAGATTAATAACAGATACGATTCAATACAGAGAGGTCTGTTAACACATAGTGAGTGAGAAAGGTGACTGGAAAGGAAAAACTCAATGCATCATGGGAATCCCCCGGCAGCCTACATCTATTGCAGCATAACTAAGGGAGGATTCAGGGTCACTTGGTCCAGCCCTAACTATATGCTTTAGCAAAAAGGAAAGTTTTAAGCCTAATCTTAAAAGTAGAGATAGTGTCTGTCTCCCGAATCCAAACTGGAAGCTGGTTCCACAGAAGAGGGGCCTGAAAACTGAAGGCTCTCCCTCCCATTCTACTTTTAAATACTCTAGGAACAACAAGTAGGCCTGCAGAGCGAGAGCGAAGTGCTCTAATAGGGTGATATGGTACTACAAGGTCATTAAGATAAGATGGGGCCTGATTATTTAAGACCTTCTATGTGAGGAGCAGGATTTTTAATTCAATTCTGGATTTAACAGGAAGCCAATGAAGGGAAGCCAAAACAGGAGAAATATGCTCTCTCTTTCTAGTCCCTGTCAGTACTCTTGCTGCAGCATTTTGGATTAACTGAAGGCTTTTCAGTGAGTTTTTTGGACATCCTGATAATAATGAATTGCAGTAGTCCAGCCTGGAAGTAATAAATGCATGAACTAGTTTTTCAGCGTCACTCTGAGACAGGATATTTCTAATTTTAGAGATGTTGCGCAAATGGAAGAACGCAGTCTTACATATTTGTTTAATATGTGCGTTGAAGGACATATCCTGGTCAAAAATGACTCCAAGGTTCCTCACAGTGTTACTGGAGGCCAAGGTAATGCCATCCAGAGTAAGAATCTGGTTAGATACCATATTTCTAAGCTTTTCAGCGCCGAGTACAATGACCTCAGTTTTATCTGAGTTAAGAAGCAGAAAGTTAGTGGCCATCCAAGTCTTTATGTCTTTAAGACATTCCTGCAGTTTAACTAATTGGTGTGTGTTATCTGGCTTCATGGACAGATAGAGCTGGGTGTCATCTGCATAGCAGTGAAAATGTATGCTATGTCTTCTAATGATGCTGCCTAGGGGAAGCATGTATAATGTAAACAGAATTGGTCCTAGCACTGAACCCTGTGGAACTCCATAATTAACCTCAGTGTGTGAAGAGGACTCTCCATTTACATGCACAAATTGGAGTCTATTAGATAGATATGATACAAACCACTGCAGTGCAATACCTGTAATACCTACAGCATGTTCTAATCGCTCTAATAGGATATTATGGTCAACAGTATCGAATGCTGCACTAAGGTCAAGAAGGACAAGCACAGAGATGAGTCCACTGTCAGAGATGAGTCCACTGTCAGAGGCTAAGATCAAGGAGGGAGGTTAGCCAACTATCGGAGCTGCAGAAAGGTTTGACAAAGACGGTCCCCAAAGTATAGCAAGCTGTCCATGGAAACTGCCAAGCAACGACTAACAGCCTTGGCCTGCACCTTGCCAGTATGGGTCACGTCTACTGGTGGAAGAAGCTGACTGCACTCCATGAGCGTCTGGCAGCACAAATGAACCAGCTGTTAGGTGACGAGAGACACCCAGAATGGTTAACCGTAGGCTGGACAGTCCTGAAGGAATCTGTCCCATCCAACTAGGCCAGACAGTCTTGAAGGGATCGGTCCCATCCAACTAGGCCGGACAGTCTTGAAGGGATCGGTCCCATCGGTCCCATCCAACTACTGACCAATAACCTGCCTCAATACCACATAGAAGCTCCTGTCAGGCATCATAGTGGCTAAGATGAACAGACACATATTCCTGTGCCCCACTCATTGGCAAGAATACCAGAGGTGCAAAACACCAGCTACTGGTAACAATCAGCCGAGACTGCCTGGATTGATTACAAGAGGGTCTATAACTCGATGCCCCACAACTGGATCCTGGAATGCCTAGACCTGTACAAGATCAACAGGACTTTAAGAGCCTTCATCAAGAACTCAATGGGGATGTGGCATACAACACTAGAGGCCAACTTCAAGCCCATAGCACAATCACCATTTACCAAGGAGATGCTCTGTCCCTACGGATACTACGGATACTGACTACGGAATAGCAGTTGTCAGCCACCTCCTGTACATGGATGACATCAAGCTGTATGCCAAGAGTGAACGAGACATCGATTCACTGATCCACACCACCAGGATATACAGCAACGACATTGGAATATCATTTGGACTGCAGAAGTGTAGTCGGATGATAACAAAGAGTCAGAACTGAGGGAATCGAACTACCAGAAGGCAAAATTGCAGACATAGAGGACAGCTACAAGTACTTGGGGATCCAACAAGCAAATAGGAACCCCAAAGAGGCTGCTGGGAAAGCTGCTACAACCAAGTACCTGCAGAGGGTCAGGCAAATCCTGAGGAGTCAGCTGAATGTTAGGACAGGATCCGGCCTATCAAAACCTACGCCCTGCCTGTCTTTAGGTACCCTGCTGGAATAATAAGCTGGCAAAAGGAGGAGATAGAAGCCACTGACATTAAGACAAGAAGGTTCCTGACCATGCATGGAGGGTTTCACCCCAAGTCCAGCATGCTAAATGGAAGGAAGGGGGCCAGGGACTGGTGAGTGTCAGCACCACAGTCCAGAATGAGACAACGAACATCCAAGAATACATCACGAAAATGGCCCCAACTGACCGCATGCTCAGTGAATACCTCAGGCAGCAGAAACCCAAGAAAGAGGAGGAAGGCGAGGAACCATCATGGAGGGACAGGCCCCTGCACGGTATGTACCACCGGCAGATAGAGGAAGTAGATGATATCCAGAAATCCTACCAGTGGCTGGACAAAGCTGGACTGAAAGACAGCACAGAGGCACTAATCATGGCAGCACAAGAACAAGCTCTGAGTACAAGATCCATAGAGGCTGGGGTCTATCACACCAGGCAAGACCCCAGGTGCAGGCTGTGTAAAGATGCCCCTGAGACAATCCAGCACATAACAGCAGGGTGCTAGACTGCTTGTTAAACCTAACTCCATGGCTCAGCAGCACAAACTCTACTCCTTTTTTTGTTGAATACCTTGATATTCTTTGAGTCTACTCACATGTTGGGATGTATTCATTTCCAAGAAGGCAGCAGTAACGTACGCACTGAGAGTCACTTCATCAGATACACCACCCTGTCAACAGAAGACATCATAGACACTTTATCATCGATGCACCAACATTCAGGGATATGAAGTCATGAAAATGATTTTCAGCTGCATGTGGTTTTAGAATCATGAATGTCTTGATGCATGTTCAAACATCCAGCTAAAGAGATGAACAGGAAGTTGATTTTGTTCATCTGGACATTGTATTTCCAGTGAGATGGATGTTTCTTCACCTCGGGTTTCCCCAACCTTATAAACAGTTTGTGTAGTCATCTACTAATCAGAAGGTTGGTGGTTTGATTCCCAGCTGCTCCAGCCTGCATGCTAAATATTTGTGGGCAAGATACTAATCCCAAGTTGGTCTCTAGTGCATACTTTGTATTTTGTATAAATATGTGTGAATGCTAGATAGAAGGCAGTGCTGGTGTGAATGGAACAAGATGAAGGGAAATTATTTCTTAAATGAAATAATAGAATATACTGGTGTGAGCTGTTACAGTATTTAGTACAGTTTTTTCCATGTATGCATGACATTATTAATAAAATTTGTTAAATCCAGACTGGAGGCTGTTTCCACAGTCTAACAGCAAAGAACTGCAGGTTACCTTCATTCCGTTGTGGAAGAGTTTCCCAGACTTTTCAAAACAGCCATTTTCTTGTTGTTTATGTTGCAGCCAGGTCTTAGACTCTTCGATCTTTCTGGGATCAATAAAGACGAAAGACTGAGCTTTGGCAAAACTTCTTACCACAAACGCAGTCAGCCTGACGGAAAGAAAACAACACTTACACGTCTTACAATGATGGAAATGTTTGGCTGTGAGGTCACATTAGGAGAAAGAAATACTGATCATTTTGAAAATAAAGTTGAAATTTCAAGATTAAATTTGAAAATGTATTTTGAGACAAAAGCAGAAATGTGGATATCACAGTTATTTCAGGACAAACTGCCACGGTTGCTTTACCCTCTGAATTAGTGAAATCGTACTTCAGACTCAGTTTTAGTAACAAGGAAGGAACTGATGTCACTTGTAGCAATAAAAACAGCGTGGCAGTAAGTATAAGTACACTGAAAAGCAGAAAGTGGTGCAGAAAGCTGCATGTGGTTAGATTTGTATAAAAGGAAATGGCTGCTAATGTACAGATGCAAGGATACCGATGGTTCCACGCTCGTGGAATAAAGAGGATCTATGCTGTATCACAAGACGACGGATTTATTTCACTACATCTACACAAGGCCTTTTATACAGGGTATAGCAGTCGTTTGAAACAACAACTGTAATCATTTCAACTGTTTTCTTAGATTTGAATTTGACTTTTTTCACAAAACAGTATTAAGATTTTATTATTGAAATACTATTTAGACTTTTTTTAAAGTAGAATTACAACTTTAATCTTTAAAATTCGACTTTATTCTAATAATGATCAATAACATTTTTTATGTGGCTCTAATACTCCTTCCTACCTACTAAATTACACACTGTTAACCAAAAGGTATTGTTAATGTTAGCTTAGTCAAAGGATTAAATAGAGAATTATTTTAAGTATTAGAGGTAGACATGTTTATGTTATTAATGGGTAGTCAAACTTCAAGAAACGTCTTCTGTTTGGTGGGATATTTAAAAACCAGTGTAACCTCTCTGGTTTATGACATGTTTGATCAGTGATGTTCTCACCAAGTGTTTCCTGGTCCTGTTCCAAATGTGGTGTAAGCACCGTCAGCACTTTTGTAGTTGAGCTGTCTTTGGTATCCTGTAACAACAGAGACATTGATTAAGACATTGTTGCTATGGTGATGATTGGACTCCATTTGTTTATGGATCTGCATGTGTACATCGAGATTTGGGAAATTCAATGACTCTTGCTGACAGATGAGGAAAATGACCCATTTGACCAAAAGCTGTGGCTAATGTTCTGCCTCCTGTCGGCTTGTTTCTTGAACCGTGTGTGTTGAAGTGATTCAAATGATTTCCTTCTTAGAGGAAACAATAAAAACTTGCCACTGGTGAGGAAGTTAGTAGCTTTTTCCATGATGGCTGCGGTGAGCTGCTGTGTGCCTTTCAGGTAGTGGAGGATGTAGATGTTGGGGGCCAGGAGAGCCATGTTCTGCTCCCCACATCCATACGGCATCTGCAGCAATCCATCCAGGTTCTTCAGAGCCCGGCCGAGGATGTCACCTGATCAAAAACACTGATTCACTAAAACTAACAAAGCTAGCGTAAAACAACTTTGTATTATTGGGCAAAGATAACCTGAATACTTCAATATGCAATTTTAAATGATGATTTCATTTGCTGAGTGAAAAAACATCCAAACTGAAAATGGTAGATTGACTGTGATCAACCAAATATTTCTGGGAAGACTGAGTTTCATTTCACCAACAGGACCCAGACCTGATTAAGGCCAGACCTGCTGGATCAAGAAATCACTCAAGTACAATCTGTTTGACAAAGGGAAGCAGGCTAAAAGACGTCAAAAAGAAACACGTCATTGCCATGACCAAAAGAAATTCAAAAATAGGCGAGATCTTGAGATCTATCAGTTTGGACAGGGTTAAAAAAATTTCTACAGCTTTGGAGCGCCAGTGCACCATGTTGGAACCCATTATCCACAAACTGAGAAAACTAGAAAAGATGTGGCAGAAATTACCCCATCGCACATCGACGACTCACCGAAAAAGTCAAACGAATCCCAAAAACACCCAGAACTGAAGGCCTTGCCTTCCTCTGTAAAGGTCAGAGTTTACGATTCAACAATACAAAGGAGACGGGGCAAAAACAGCATTCATGGACAAAACCACTGCTGACCAAAAAGAACACAAAAGCTTATCTCACATTTGTCAAAAAAACATCTCCATGCTCCACAAGATATTTGGGAGAATATTATATGGACTGAAGAGAAAAAGTTTTGAGTTTTGTTGCATTTGGCTTAAAAGTGACGCATAATTTCATAGAAAGAACATCATACCAACATGGTGGTAGCAGTGTGATGCTCTGGGGCTGTCTGCGGCTCAGCTGCAGGGGAGGGGTGGGGCATTGGGTTCAGGCGGTTAGCGACGGAGGAGTCTGGTTAAGGCATGAAAACTCACTCTCTCTCTTTCTTTCGCTCGCCCGCTTTCCGCCACTACTAAAAATGCCGTTCTCCCTAAATAACCAAGTGTCACATGTTGCCATATCAATTTTTGATGGGATGACATGGTAAACTCTAACACCAATAGGGAAGGGGTGTTTTTTATTTTATTTTTTAACGCGCAAGCAGCGAGTGTTTGCTAGCGCTGTCTGTAGAAAACGCCGTTTTTACCGTCCTTCCTGCTGTAAACACCACTGTTTTGTAAAGAAGAAAACATTGTGTGTATTTTTTATCATAACTCTGGTTTTACGTGGTCCATCGACACAATTCAAAAACTGGTATATAGTTTGAAGTCCGTTACTTTCGACCAACAAAACAACCTGAAGAGCCGGTTGGGAGCTGAAAGAGCCGGTTCTCCAAAAAGAGGCAGAAATCCCATCACTATCTTGTAGCTGTGTCATCTTAAATTGGTCATGTGATTTTGACGTGTCGGCGCATCCGTCGACCCCAGAGGGTTAAGATGGAAAATGATCCAGAACGCCAGAAAGTGGTCGAGTCAAAATCTGGACTTAAATCCTACTGACATGATTCTGCGTGACCAGAACGATTGCGCTGGAAAACCGTCTGGTGTGACTGGGCCAAAACTCAGCGTTTCAAAAAACACTTATGACAAAAGCTAGACTGCAGTTCTTCCTGCAAAGAAAGGCACAAACAGCCTTTTTGGGGTCCATTTATTTTTCACACAAGGCCAGGAAGATGTGGGTCTATTTATAAATGAAATCATCTTTTAAAAGCTGAATACGGTTTTTACTTTTACTTGAACATGACGTCTCTTATTTTCTGTTGTTTTAGTAATTTGCCTTTTTAACAAAGCTTCAACCCGCCATATTTTTATTTAGCTGAACCAAAATTGAGATGAAATCACGAGGTTTACCCAGGACTGATACAGAAGTGCGGGCAGATCCTTCAATCACATTCTCAGGCAGATGTATCTCTGCTTCCTCCGTCAGCGGGCTTCCTGTGTACAGACACAACAAACGTCCAATCAGCAAGTCACGACTACAACAGAGTTACTGTGCAAAGTCACCAGGTGGCCTGATCTTCAGCACATATCGTTACATTCTGTGAAAGTAAAAGATGAATATTTGGCACATTTTATGTACACAGTGCACTCCACTGCTAACTTTGAGCATTCAGGTCATTTCTTTATTTTAACTTTGTGACTGATGGAAATCACACCGACCTTTTGGACAAAGAAGCCAGTTGTACGTCTTTGTCATCTCAGTTCCCTCAGCCTGAGGAAAAGTATCTTTAAAATGAGTAACAATTTAAATTTTATGAGTAAAAATGTTTTTCTCGTCTTGTATTTATGACACTGACCTTCACTATGAGAGATTTGGTGACCACGTCGATGCGACCTCTGTCTGGTACGCTCACAACCTCATTATCGCATGACACATGGGACGCTACGGCCTCAGCAGACACAGTCACATTCACAGCCCCTAAAAGCAGCAGCACAGGTCACCTTCTTTATCTCTCCATTAAAATAAAGGTTCCTGAGGTTATTTTACAGATTTTGTAGAAACTAGAAGGAAATGTGTTGGGACAAAAGGAGGCAGTTAACTGTGATCACACTAGATCTAAATCTAGATCTCTAGATGTAATGTTGGTTCTAAATCGAAGGTAAGATCAATTATAATTGAAATTTTACTGCATCAGGCATGAAAAACAGGAGCTGAAAAAAACAGTCCAAAATGATGTCAGGGTTGCTGCTGAGTCCTGCTGGAGGCCAAAGTACTGCAAATCATAAGGTCTAATTAAGATTAAGAAGAAATCATTTGCATGGCAATTTAACTGCCAACAGTCTGTTCTAATGATATGTCCAAGGGAAGCATGCATAATGACTTGAAAGGAAGGTTTCAAAATCACTTTCAATTGGCTAAGACAGCTGCATTAAGTAAAGCATGAGGATGGAGGCAGCTGCTACCCTCAGAAATCGATATTTTGTTACAAAAAGGTTTTTGTGCTCTGACTTCAGAGCATGTTGATCCTTTTTCTGAGCAAGAATCCTGACATTCCTTCACTGTCCAAATGTGTTTCACTTGTTTTTGGCAGCAATAAACATGACAGTTTACTTATTTTAATTTAAGACATGTTTTATTTTAATTAAGTTTAAAACGTTTTTATTTAATGTAAAATTATATTTTGTTTTAATTTACTTTCAAATTCTTCAGTTGCTGAAGGGGCTGCATAGTTTTCATAAACTGCATAGTTCAGAATAGCTATAATTGTACCAGATGGTTGTTCAGTTAAGTTGGACTAGACTGTAATACAAACCGTTCAGTTTGTCAACAATCAAACTGAAATGAGAGAAAGACTGAGTGTGAGACTTTGATATTAGAGAAAATGAATATTGATAAAGTTTACCTTTATGTACAGAATCTGAATATCGCAAAATATTTTTAAAAGTTGCAATAATATCGTATCGTGCGTTAAGTATTGTGATAATATCGTATCGTGAGATGTATGGTGATTCCCACCTCTAATAACTTGTATTTCAGCAGTATTTCTCACATAGTATTTTTATAATTGCTCTTTAATGTGTTAATCCACAGCTGCTACCCTCAGACTGGAGGTATAGACGTTCTGCCCCACTCCCTACAACCCCCACGTTTAGCCTTCCAAACACAGGGGTTATATTCTTGCTTTACCTCGATTTGCAGCTGGATTGGACTGTCTACATGTCCTAGCTCTACACTGCACACTCACTGTGGTCTAATGCACACACAGCTTTCTAAATTCCATGAATATAGCTTATTGGGTCTCAGATTCTCTCATTTCATTATGATAACTTATATTTCAGCAGTATTTCTCACATAGTGTTTTTATAATTGCTCTTTATTGTTTTAATCTCCATTTATTCTATTTAGCCATCTTATGTGGATTCTTTTTAAGTCACTCCCTGAGAGTTCACTTCCTGCTTCTGGGTCCTGCACTTGGGTCGTAGTCAGCCTGCCACACAGCGGTTTCCTGGCAGTGTGGAGGACCAAAGCCTGATCCTCACCTAAGGCTGTTGGGATCATGGTCCACCTGAGGGTCTTGCGCTCGTTGGCACACAAACAGGAAGTGTACAGATCACCAGAGAGAGGCGTGAGGGTGTAATCTGAGGACGGCCCAGGAGTGACAGTAACCTGTACGAGGAACACAGACATGGCTACATTTAAACCTGAGTTCAAATGTGAACACATTTTTTAAGCATCTAAACAAATGCACAAGTTTGATGTTATGATCAAAGTAGACCTTCATTTTACTTGGATACTTTAATCAGGCCCTTCCTAATCGTTTCCCTCCATCTGTTTTCTTACAGCTTCCACACTAAACTCTGTTCTACAAGGTGCATGAGCGCACAAAGAAAGGTAGAGGAGGGTTGGTAGTGTAAAGACATGTGATTGGGCAATCTGGTGTCTGTGCTTGCAGGTGAGCTTGTAGGTGTTGGTGAGCAGGAGCGGCCTGCATCCTGCATGGTTATATTGCCAAAGAAAAAATATTTTCTATTGTATTTTAATAACTATGATATAAATTTTGCTTAGAAAGTCATGTTTTAAGTATGGTTTTCCTTGGCTATGAACAGAAATGTATCTCAACACTTTAATCATTCATTACCATGATGCAGCTGGTCAGGTAGTTAAAGACAGTCGCCCTCAGTTCAAAGTGCTCCCCCCGGATGATGGAGTAGGGCATGGTGAGTTCAAGGAAGAAAGGTTGGAAGACTTTCATTTCTTTACGAGGAGCCAAACCAAAACCCTGAGAGGACAAACAGAAAGCCTCCGTCTCCCAGGTGGTGATGGTGTCTGGGACAGTCAGGGACACGCCCCTTTTCCCATCGTCTCTGAAGCAGCAGATACACACAAACACATTCTGTAACATAATCAAACATGTTTTTATGTCTGTAAATTACTTGTATAACAGTGTAGTTACATCCTGCAGTGTGAATTACTTGTTTATGTTGCATTGACAAAGTAAAAGAGCTCCACGCTGCTGATGACAGTGAAATAATATTGTCAATAGAAAATTGTACTTATTAGTCAGTATAATCTTTTAATAATATAAGTTTACATATGGTAGTGATAGGATGTGCGATCCTTAATAGTCTGCAAAAGCTTTGTGTGCATTCCAGAGTGCTCTGGCATTCACACCCACATCCTGGGAGCATGGGAGAGGTCGTACCTGCTCTTATTGTTTTACGGTAGGATAAACGTAGCTATGTCAGTTTTAGTCTAAGTGCCCTTTTTTACATATAGATGAACTGTTGGATTTTCGTTTAAGTTTATGGGGTCACACTCTGACACACACACACACATATACACCTCTACATTCCAATGTAAGGAACAAACACCCTCTGATGTATAAATAAAGACCAGGGCAGTCTCAGAGCTGCGAGTCTCTGAGCCCTCGCTCTCTCGTGCGAGAACTCTGGTGACTGCCCTTGCTAGCAAGAAAACTTGTGTGTTTCTCCTCTCTGGTTCTCTGCTGAAGAAGTGTTTTAGAATACATCTCTTAACAAATATATCCCACAAAACTTTAAATATGACAAAACATCGGCCTGAAGCATCAAAACATACTTAAGAGAAAACTCACAATTATTCTATTTTCATGTTTTTCATGTGTGCAAAGACACAGCAGAAAGTTCACATGGGTTTCTAAATGTGATCGTATAAACTTTTTTAAAAATGTAATATCCACCAGATCTCTTCACAACAGATACTTACCCAACTTCCACCAGATCCCAGATCCAAGTCTCAGGGAAGAAAGAGCGAACTGTCTCTATTAGTGGAGGAAGCTGCCCAGCAGATACCGGACCAGGCATACCTTGCTTACGATGCTTAAAAGGAATACCTCGCTGAATAAAACCCTTTGCTACCAGGGAAGGCATATCTAAATAAAAAAAGAAAAATTAATTTCCTGTTTTCTTTTTGGTAAATACAAAGCAAAATGTATAGCCAGACACAACGCAAACAAGCCAATGATTCACCATAGTAGACACCAGGGCCTTGGTGGTAGACTTTTCCTTTTAACTTGACGCATGAAGGCAATCGAAAAAGCAAGTTTGTCGCCATCTTCAGTCCGACTTTCTAGATATTTCAGCAGCACACAAAGATCAGCAAAAACTGGTGCAACAACAAAAACTATTGTATTTACGTTTTGTTTGACGGACTCACAGGTATACATGTATTTTACCTGGAAAACTGCATAGGCGTCATTTTGCTCTTGTCTGCGGTACGGTGAAACATATCTTTTTGGTCTCACATTAAGGCATTCTGTAGCATCATCAACCTCATACGGGATACCTGAGGATTTCTTGAGTGGGAGCAAGTCAAATATCTGAAAAGAAAAGTACAGTTCAGCAAAACCTCCAAACCTTTTTAGTCCTATGAAGTTTTGACTGATCTATCATGATCATGGTCACATTTGGTCCACATAATTGTAAACTCTTAAATGAAGTACTGGTGTAGATACTAGAACCGATTAGGTTCAAATGAACTGCTAGATTATCTAAGAAGGGTTCTTAAAAAATAAATAAATAAAAATGATGAAGTCAGCAGTAAGCCTCCACAGATATGAGGTGTTGTAGTTGAGGTATTGTAGTTGAGGGATCTTACAGAAGTTGTACAATTTCTCTATAAACTGTTCATTCTTAGTGACTTATATGGTAAGTGTTCTCCATTTGAAACTGTCTCTGTAGCTCCTTTACCTCACCAAGTCTCACTTTTTCCAGGTTTTGCTGTATGTTTAACATCAACAAACACTCGTGTATTTGAGCAGTTTCGATGTAAAGTTGAAGTCTCAATAAAGTAGACACTGACTGGCAGGTGATACATTTACCTGACTGTCATCACAGACACATGCATTTGTATTATTTCTATATTCGTTTGCTTTAAGACAAACTCAGCATTTTACTGTTTAAAACCGTTGAATGTATGACTGCCCAAAGAATACTTATCAGGACACAAGTACCAGAGCGAAGGCCTGAGCTTTTGGTAAGTCACGACACTACGGGCTCTGGAAATAAGGGATGTGTCCACCTCACAGGTGTTAATATCAGCAGTTACCTTATCTGCATCCAGAGTCTTCCCAGGCTCCTTGATGAGAACGCTCTTGTCGATGGCACTCACACCACACAGAGAACGTGGCAGGGCCGTCACCTGCATGTTGGTCTCTTCACCTGGGACCGCTGAAGACGGTGAAAACTCCACTGACACCTGACACACACAAAACACCCGTAGAAGTTTAGTGACTGTGATAACTCCCCACTCACTGCTGGCTAAATGAGCTGCTTCACTGCGGTGAGTGACAAATCATGAGTCACATGAGATGGCTGCACACTCCACTGGACACTGTATGAACACTGTGTCAGTGTTAGATAGGTAGGACTCGCATCATCCTTGAAAAAGGTGCTTGTATAAATGGGAGTGAGTCCTCAGGTAGAGTAGAAACAGCTCTGGAACAACCAGTCCACAACAACCAGTGTATGCTAGAAATCCTCAGGTGATTTAGCCAACTGAATTTGACTTTGAGTTGAACGACATGGCATGACTGCAGACACCAAACACACAGCACACCTCTAGAATTACACTCACCTTGTTGCTGAAGCATTTGTCAGTAGAGAAGTCAGCACTGTGGGCAATTACATCCTCACTTGGCAGGACGGCATAAGCCACAACCTGGAACTCTGGAGCCATCTCAGGAGACACTCTGACTTTAAAGGACACCTGGCCCTCATTCACTGAAACACCAAACATACATCCACAGATCAACACAACAGACCAACGTCAATGCTTGGCTGTGGCATATGTGGAAATATGGAAATTTTACCTGATCTATCTTGCACTTGAACCTGTTCTTGTCCTTGCATGGTGACAGCTCCTCTGGACAACACCTGGAAGACAGAAATCATTTAAAAACAAGAATGAACTAGCACTGATATCTGTGGACATCACTACCAGTGAAAGGTTTTCACACCTTTTAATTCAATGTGTTTGAATTAAAAGGTTAACAGACATCCAGATTCAAGGAGAAGCAAATTTAGATGTCATCAGCATAACAATGAAAGGGAATATTGTATTTAGTATTGTAGTATTTCCTAAATATAGGAATAAAAATAAAAAAGGCAGCGTGTATGAGGAGAACAGAGCTGGACCCCAAACAGAGCCCTGTGGCACACCACAACACACAGGGGCAGAGGAAGAGGGGCATTGCCCAATAGCAACAGAACATGAGCTCTCTGACAGGTTTGATTTAAACCATGATAAAACTGAGCCTTTAAGACCAACAACGTGTTTGAGTCTCCATACGAGAATGTTGTGATCAACTGTGTCAAAGGCAGCAGTCAGATCTAGAAGGACTAAAACAACACAACAACCTGAGTCTACAGTTATAAGAAGATCATTAAAAACTCGTAAAAGTGCAGTCTCAGGACGAGATTTAAAACCAGACTGGAAGGCTTCACAAATGCCACAAACATCTAAAAAGGTCTGACATTGCTTGAAAACAACTTTTGCCAAAATTGTGGACATAAAAGAGAGTTTAGAAATTGGCCTGAAGTTAGAAAGAACATTAGGATCAAGATTTTTCTTCTTAACCGTTTAAGACCTACCATAGAACCAAGTCCGCCAGAGCTTATAATATATTTTTACATGTTGTAGTGCCATTTTTGGGAGCATTCCAAGTTGATATACATCAATACAACCATTATAGTCCAAATTTTAATAATATGTCTGCATTAAGTGCATAGTAATTAACTAAGTAACTACAAAAAAAATTAAAAATGGTTTTTGTTTTTTTAACATATATTTCTGGTTAGAGAAATTTATGAGGTTTATCCTTCAAAACTGTAAATACAAAAAAGTTGCCCAAAATAGTTTCTCACCACAGGAAATTTATTTTGTGAGTGTGACTATGAGTGTCTTCAGAGTTTTATTTTTGAAATACACCAATTTTCATATACTGCAGGAAAAACGAAAATAAATATTATGAAAAAACTTTTTTTTTGAGTTTGCAAGTGTTTTGGAGTTTGCAAGTGTTTTGGATTTTGCAAGTGTTTTGGATTTTGCATGTGTATTGGATTTTGCAAGTGGTTTGGAGTTTGCAAGTGGTTTGGAGTTTGCAAGTGGTTTGGAGTTTGCATGTGTTTTGGAGTTTGCAACTGTTTTGGAGTTTGTACGTGCTTTGTCTCTAGGGGCCACCGTACTAAGCATCCCAGAAACGACACAGAAAGTCATAAAGTCAGACATAACTTTTAAAAACACCAGTATAGGCTCATAAGGCCCTGATGGTAAAAAAACTACATTTCCGCAAAATGACATCACTTCCGGTTTTGGGCAGGTAATGGCGGACATGCAATAGT
This sequence comes from Neolamprologus brichardi, assembly GCF_056152115.1. NCBI lineage: Eukaryota > Metazoa > Chordata > Actinopteri > Cichliformes > Cichlidae > Neolamprologus > Neolamprologus brichardi. The sequence continues at coordinate 1,129,845 of NC_142106.1, forward strand.
TCGTGCTGATGGACGTAGGAAGTGTTACAAACAGCTAATCTGATCGGCAAAATGTGTTTCTGGAATATTATGTTTTTGTTGCTGCAAGCGCTTTTTATGCAGTTTTCTCAAAGCCATATGTGGAAGGAAACTGTGACCTAGGACAAGCTGATGGCATAAGATGTGAGTACAACTCCTCCGGTTTCATATGCAAAAAAAATTATTGCGCTAGCTTACGTGGTTGCAGAGCTACCGGGATTTAAAAATAGTTACGCAAAATGGAGCGTGCCCACTCCCACCGGATTTAAAGGGTTAATAATGCCTCTGATGTCTTTTATGTTGTGAGATTTGAAGATTCGTGTGCTGAGGTGTTTTTTCTGTTCTCAAACCAATCTCCCTTTAAGGGCTCAGTCTGGGTGGGTCTTTTTTCTCCTCGTCTTTCCTCATGTAAAATGGTAAATGGCCTGTATTTGTATAGCGCTTTTACTAGTCCACTAAGGACTCCAAAGTGCTTTTCACATTCAGTTATCCGCTCATTCACACAATAGTGGAGGCAAACTACAGTTGTAGCCAAAGCTGCCCTGGGGCGCACTGACAGAAGCGAGGCTGCTATGTTGTGCCATCGGCCACTGTTGAATACTGTTGACGGACTACTGCATATAAAACTGTTCAGTTAATATTAATTTATATCAGTTGATATAAGGACAAAGATAATGTAAATATGGTTATTTTTTCATGTTATATTAATGGCTTTATGTTACTTAAGAGAACTTCAATCTATGCATCACTGATTGGCTAGCAGGCCTTTTGTGGGATGGATTAGTAGTGTCCTGGGCGGGTCTTTTTTCTCCTGGTCTTTCCTCGTGTATTGTGTATTTCCACTGTTCTACCTCTTCTGACTTGTCATCCCCATGTGATGTTTGTGCAATGTATGTATGGCTGGAAGGGTAAGATGGTGCTGGAGTTCTGGCAGCCTTTAACCCAATTTCCTTCTGGATCAATAAAGGTCATCAATCAGTCAAAAGTGCAGGGGGACACAGGAAAAGCACAATAACTATAATGAGGGCTAGAATACAAACAACTTTAACTGAGAGCAGAACCCAGATGACTAAAACTAAGAAGGCCTAAGAATTTAAATACTTAGCAGAGAGAGAAAACTAAGGATATCATGAACAAAGGACTAAACACTGAGGCTAATTACTAAGTTGACAGAAAATGATAAGGGACAAAGCACAGGGACCAGACCTGAAGTCTGTGGAACCAGCTTCCACTTTGGATTCAGGAGACAGACGCCCTCCCTAGTTTTACGTTTAGGCTTTTTCCTTTTTGCTAAAGCATATAGTTTGGGCTGGATCAGGTATTTAGGCTGAAATAGATCGAAGCTGCTGGATTCTCATGATGGACTGAAAGTTTCTTCTTCAGTCCTGATGGGCATTACAACAGTACTTTTTTAGCAAACATACTAAAGGTCTGGCCATGGTGAACTTTGTAGTTATGCCATAAAGTGACAAGCTGAGCGATAACTCACCAGATAAATGACATCCACAGACCCCGGAGACTCTCCCACTATAGTGTAGTTGACTGATATGTCTTCTTCTGCATCACAGGACACTGGTTTATCCTTCTTCTGTACCTCTAGAGAGCTGATTGTTTTAATATCAGGAGAAGATGGCTGGGACATGGATAATGTGTGAAATCCCCTGTCATAGTATGTAGTTCTATATCCTGGGTAGCCCACTGTTGGTGTCAGGCTTGCCTAGTTGGGGATAGGAAACAAAAATTTAAAAAACTGATCTAAAAATAACATTGGTCAATGAGGCTTTATAAGCAAGGCAAACGTGGAGTAAGATGAGTCATAAACTGTTTCAGGATTGCAGCTTATTACTGTGGGAGGTATTTGGACATTTGCAGCCTATCAGAAACCAATTGTGGCATCATGCTGCTGTGATGTCTGCATTAAATTACACATTGTTTCAGTGTGTCAGCTCACATGGAGTTGGATATCCTGGTCAAAGTTATCAGTGCTGAAAGAAAATGAGGCCACACCATTGCTGTCAGTTATCACATTTTGTAGTGAGCGTGTTTGCCATATTTGTCCCGTGAACAGGTAGACCGGTGCGTCACAAATGGGTGTATTGTTGTGGTGCACTGCTCTGACCTGTTGAAGAACACAATGCTCTAACAATGGAAAATACAAACAATTTAAATGTGCTTTGTACGACAAACTGAGCTGAAAACAACATTTGAGGCTTACTTTTCCTTCCACATTAGATCCCCGTTCCCAAACCTTGGGCACGTTAATAAAAGACACTTTTCCAAGGACGTAAGAAATCGTGACTCTCTTCTCTTGAGGGTGTGAAATACCTGAATGTAAAAATGTTCATCTTATAATACTGTGAATGCCTTTTTGGTTAAATACACATTGATGTGTCATTATAAAGAAATAAAAAACCTTGCCTGTTCCCTCTTCTTCCACTTTGGCCTTGATATCCAGAACATCTTGAAGCACCTTTTGGTCAATTTTAGTAAAAATTGACATGTTGAAGGAAAAAGTTGCACAGCCAGTCTTGTCTGCCTGGAAAGAACAATAAAGAAAGAAAATCACTGCTGTGTGCGATACAATCTTACTAGAATAAACCAAAATTATAATCAGATCTCATTCACAATCGAATCTATAAAATATATTAAATGTTCAAACTATGATGAGTCATGAAAGACTTGAGCTCATTTAGAATTTGATGAAATGGTTTAAAAATGTAGGGTGGGGGGACAAAAGTCTGGAGGGGTCAGTTGTACTAAACATAAACAGCTGAAGGAACCTTTTGCAACTGATTATGTTACCTGGCAACAGATCATTCAGATAAATGTGTATAAAAAGATCATCATAGAGAGACAGAGTTTCTCACAAATACAGATGGGCAGAGGTTTACAAATCTGCAAAAGACTGTGTCTACAAATTGTAGAACAATGACAGAATAATTTCATTAATGTAAAATTATCAAGACGGGGAATATCTCATCATCTGCAGCGCATAATGTCATCAAAACGTGAAAAGGATAAGGAGGAAATCCACTATCAGATGCAGTCTCCAGGTCCTCGGGCAGCAATGCATGAAAAACTGTTGTTATTCTGCCAGTCAGATCACTGCATGGCCTCAGGAACACTTCCACAAATCAATATCTGCACACAAAGTTCACCGAGCCGCCCACAAACGCAGGTTAAAGCTCCATTGTGCAAAGAAGTCAAATGTGAATGCGAACTGGAAACGCTGCATTCTTTTCTGGGCAAAAGCTCATTTAAAACGACAAAAACTGCTCTGTGCTCAGATGATTCAAAATCTGAAATTCTTTTTGGAAAACACAGACGCCGTATCCTCCACAACATCCCAAACATCCTGTCGAGCTGGGCCTGTATAGCAGTATGATGGTATCACCTCACAAAACCACTGTATCGTTTAAATTTCCCAGCAGCATCTCATTTATATCCTCAAAATCTCGGTACAACTATATATATGTTATACAGTACTGTGAAAAAAACCTTCACCCACTACCTTTTTGTGTGTTTGTTGGATTCCAACTAAACAAACTTTCTTGGGATTTTTTAAATGGTAAATGGTCTGTATTTGTATAGCACTTTTCTAGTCCCTAAGGACCCCAAAGCGCTTTACACACCCAATCATCCACCCATTCACACACACATTCACACACTGGTGATGGCAGCTACATTGTAGTCACAGCCACCCTGGGGCGCACTGACAGAGGCGAGGCTGCCGGACACTGGCGCCACCGGGTCCTCTGACCACCACCAGTAGGCAACGGGTGAAGTGTCTTGCCCAAGGACACAACGACTAAGACTGTCCAAGCCGGGGCTCGAACCGGCAACCTTCCCATTACAAGGCGAACTCCCAACTCTTGAGCCACGATCGCCCATTTTAAAATGGTCTTGAGCAGTTTGTGTTGAGACTTTGGCAGCTTTTACATTCATTTCCAGTTCAGTCCCCATTTCATTCCTTTATTTCGATCAGGCACTTTATGTTGACCTATGAACCATCCAAGCACAACAAGGACACCTGCCTCAAGGGATTATTGTTTCTACACATAACAGACAACTTCTATCCCATTGTCGATCCATCTTTTACTCCCATTTCCTTCTTTGAATCTAAAACAAACGCCAACAACAGCGGGGCTTGAACTCTTGAAAGCTTGCCTGAGAGAGTTCAGGTTGCATTTCCATTTGTGTTCGCATGTTTCAGTAAACCACTGTAGCTATTTCCCCGACTTTTCAGTTATTTATTTGTAACAAATGTTTGGGATCATGTATGATTTTTGTTCCACGTGTCCACCACTTTGTGTTGGTCTTTCACGTGGAATTCCAATAAAATTGTTTCATGTTTGTGGCTGTAATGTGACAAAATGTGGAAAAGTTCAAGGGGGGCGAATACTTTTGAAAGCTACTGTATTGAGACTCGACTGTACACCGTGTTCGTGTTTTCCTCTGAAACAGTAAGTCCCGTTGGAGCAGCCTTTCAACGCCTCTCTCTGTCTCTCGCTAGCAAAGTTGACCCAGACAACAAAGTAAAGCTAGTTTTCAGCTACGAGCCCGACACAGAACCCGACGTATCAGCCAGAGGTCCCTTTACTACAGTTCGGAGCCGCTGACCTGTTTTATATACGCGTGAAACAGTTTTCTATACGAGATCACTGCAAAAAGTGCAGCCTTACCTAATGTCCACCTACTGTTGATTGATTTACTCTGCCTTACAGAAACCTGGTTGCAGCAGGATGATTATGTTAGTTTAAATGAATCAACACCCCCCGAGTCATTCTAACTACCAGAAATCTCGAAGCACAGGTCGAGGGGGCGGTGTGGCAGCAATTTTTCACACCAGTCTATTAATTAATGAAAGACCAAGACAGACTGTTAATTCATTTGAAAGCCCGATGCTTAACATTGTCCACCCCAGCTGTGAAACTCAGAAACCAGTCTTACTTGTTATCATCTATCGTCCACCTGGGCCTTACACAGAGTTTCTGTCTGATTTCTCAGACTTTATATCTAATTTAGTTCTGAGCTGATCCATGTTGATGCTAAAAATGACAGCCTCAACATGGCATTTAATCTGTTGTTAGACTCAATTGGTTTCTCTCAAAATGTAAAAGAACCCACCCACCACTTTAATCACACTCTAGATCTTCTTTTAACATATGGCATAGAAACTGAACATTTAACAGTGTTTCCTGAAAACCCTCTCCTGTCTGATCATTTCTTGATAACATGTACATTTACAATAATTGATTACGCAGCAGTGGAGAGTGGACTTTATCAAAGTAGATGTCTTTCTGAAAGCGCTGTAACTAAGTTTAAGAATATAATCCAGCCACTATTATCATCGTCAATGCCCTGTACCAACACAGAGCAGAGCAGCTATCTGAACGCTACCCCAACAGAGGTCGATTATCTTGTTAATAATTTCACCTCCTCACTACGTACGACTCTGGATACTGTAGCTCCAGTGAAAACTAAGGTCTCTAATCAGAAGTACCTGACTCCATGGTATAATTCTCAAACACGTACCCTAAAGCAAATGACTCGTAATCTGGAGAGGAAATGGCGTGTCACAAATTTAGAGGATCATCATTTAGCCTGGAGAAATAGTTTGTTGCTTTATAAGAAAGCCCTCCGCAAAGCCAGAACAGCTTACTACTCATCACTGATTGAAGAAAATAAGAACAACCCCAGGTTTCTCTTCAGCACTGTAGCCAGGCTGACAAAAAGTCAGAGCTCTTTTGAGCCAACCATCCCTTTAACGTTAACTAGTGATGACTTCATGAACTTCTTCACAAATAAAATTTTTATCATTAGAGAAAAAATTACCAATAATCATCCCACAGATGTAATATTATCAACAGCTACTCTTAGTACCATTGATGTTAAGTTAGACTCTTTTTTCCAATCGATCTTTCTGAGTTAACTTCAATAATTACTTCCTCCAAACCATCAACGTGTCTTTTAGACCCCATTCCTACAAAACTGCTCAAAGAAGTCCTGCCATTGATTAATTCTTCGATCTTATATATGATCAACCTATCTCTAATAATCGGCTATGTACCACAGGCCTTCAAGGTGGCTGCAGTTAAACCTTTACTCAAAAAGCCATCTCTAGACCCAGCAGTCTTAGCTAATTATAGGCCAATCTCCAACCTTCCTTTCATATCAAAAATCCTTGAAAGAGTAGTTGTCAAACAGCTAACAGATCATCTGCAGAGGAATGGTTTATTTGAAGAGTTTCAGTCAGGTTTCAGAGTTCATCACAGCACAGAAACAGCTTTAGTGAAGGTTACAAATGATCTTCTTATGGCCTCTGACAGTGGACTCATCTCTGTGCTTGTCCTTCTTGACCTTAGTGCAGCGTTCGATACTGTTGACCATAATATCCTATTAGAGCGATTAGAACATGCTGTAGGCATTACAGGTACTGTACTGCAGTGGTTTGTATCATATCTATCTAATAGACTCCAATTTGTGCATGTAAATGGAGAGTCCTCTTCACACACTGAGGTTAATTATGGAGTTCCACAGGGTTCAGTGCTAGGACCAATTCTGTTTACATTATACATGCTTCCCCTAGGCAGCATCATTAGAAGACATAGCATACATTTTCACTGCTATGCAGATGACACCCAGCTCTATCTGTCCATGAAGCCAGATAACACACACCAATTAGTTAAACTGCAGGAATGTCTTAAAGACATAAAGACTTGGATGGCCACTAACTTTCTGCTTCTTAACTCAGATAAAACTGAGGTCATTGTACTCGGCGCTGAAAAGCTTAGAAATATGGTATCTAACCAGATTCTTACTCTGGATGGCATTACCTTGGCCTCCAGTAACACTGTGAGGAACCTTGGAGTCATTTTTGACCAGGATATGTCCTTCAACGCACATATTAAACAAATATGTAAGACTGCGTTCTTCCATTTGCGCAACATCTCTAAAATTAGAAATATCCTGTCTCAGAGTGACGCTGAAAAACTAGTTCATGCATTTATTACTTCCAGGCTGGACGACTGCAATTCATTATTATCAGGATGTCCAAAAAACTCACTGAAAAGCCTTCAGCTAATCCAAAATGCTGCAGCAAGAGTACTGACAGGGACTAGAAAGAGAGAGCATATTTCTCCTGTTTTGGCTTCCCTTCATTGGCTTCCTGTTAAATCCAGAATTGAATTCAAAATCCTGCTCCTCACATACAAGGTCTTAAATAATCAGGCCCCATCTTATCTTAATGACCTTGTAGTACCATATCACCCTATTAGAGCACTTCGCTCCCGCTCTGCAGGCCTACTTGTTGTTCCTAGAGTATTTAAAAGTAGAATGGGAGTCAGAGCCTTCAGTTTTCAGGCCCCTCTTCTGTGGAACCAGCTTCCAGTTTGGATTCAGGAGACAGACACTATCTCAACTTTTAAGATTAGGCTTAAAACTTTCCTTTTTGCTAAGGCATATAGTTAGGGCTGGACCAGGTGACCCTGAATCCTCCCTTAGTTATGCTGCAATAGATGTAGGCTGCCGGGGGATTCCCATGATGCATTGAGTTTTTCCTTTCCAGTCACCTTTCTCACTCACTATGTGTTAACAGACCTCTCTGTATTGAATCATATCTTTTATTAATCTCTGTCTCTCTTCCACAGCATGTCTTTTATCCTGTCTTCCTTCTCTCACCCCAACCGGTCACAGCAGATGGCCGCCCCTCCCTGAGCCTGGTTCTGCCGGAGGTTTCTTCCTGTTAAAACGGAGTTTTTCCTTCCCACTGTCGCCAAAGTGCTTGCTCATAGGGGGTCATATGATTGTTGGGTTTTTCTCTGTATCTATGAAGCGCCTTGAGGCGACTTTTGATGTGATTTGGCGCTATATAAATAAAATTGAATTGAATTGAATTGAATTGTTACTCATTTATATTAAGATTTAAACATCTAGTTGGTGTTGGTATGGAGAGTAGCCTTCAGTAATAGTAATAAAACACACAGAAATAGTAGTGGAATACACTTTAACCTTTCCAACACTGACCAGTAACTCAGTAAAACAGTCTAAATTGTTCAAACTTTTAACAAGAGCTGAATCTTTGGATAAGTGTATGTTTGTTCAGCTTGTTTAAGTGACACAGTCTGATCAGAGTATTTTTGAAGTTCTTAGATTTCTCACAGAAGTTGTATTCTTTTGTGTGACAGACATGATGACACACACCACTTGCCTTAGCCCTACCAGTAAAGCTAATCATCTAGCAGAAACACCAACACAACCTATGCAGCCTTTTAGGCACAACAAACACCACTTCACTCCTTTGGAGCTGACACGTCCATCCAAGAAAGATGATATATCACTAAAAATTCAAATCCGTGGATGAAAGTATGAGATGATGAAACTGTAGGGGAAAAAAGTGAAGAGGACACACAGCGCCAGTTCAGCTTGGTAGAGCAGGTAACCCGTACGCTGTAATGCTAATGCAGGGGCCTGAATGTACCCAAAGAATCAGGGAAAAAAGGTTGGAGAGAAATAAATCATAACTGTACCTGCTTTGTCTCTGTGTGGCAGGGCGCACTTATCTGAAATTGGGCCAAATCATCCTCACTGCTCACCGATATACCGTGGAAAACTATAGGTCTGCACACATTGACTGTAACACGTCCTGGTACAGGCTGTCCATACGTGTACCTGTATAAAGAAAAATAAGTAAACATTATGAGTCATTTGCTCTTCAAACTCCAGATTTTACAACACATAATTTGTCCTGAAAGAACTTTTCCTTACTTTGCACACACTTTAGCTTCAATGTCTTCCTGCCCAATACTCACTTCTCCAGATATATTTACTGTCACATCAAATTTGGGTAAAACTGGGGGAAAATATGAATGTCAGCATTTGCACTCCATTACAACAAAGAATTTAAAAAGAAATAAGACTGACTTACCATATTTCTCCACTTTGAAGTTGTGATATATTTTCCTCTCACCCATTGACACAATGATCTGGTACGGTCCCTCACGGGCCTCAGTGTCCAAGGAGTAAGAAAGCTGCAGTATTCTGCTATTGGATGTTTCATTTAGCCACTGTCCAATCCTGTTACTGTGAGGATCCTGTTAAATCAAATGACAGTGACAGCTACTACACAGGTGTAAATACAGTACCAACTAGATTCTTTATTTTCTTTTTCAACAAGATTCGAGCTAAAACTGGACAATATAAATTTAGGGGGACATAAAAATGTCCTGTCTTCATCTGTAGCCAGCTTTGTCCCCTTCTAGATGTGAAGCACTTGTTTATAAATGTTTAAAAATTAAGTGATATAAAGAAACCTAAGCTGTAATGACAGGGAAGTTGTGGCTGTGTTTGTGGAGTAATTAAATCAAAATTATTAATTTGATTTAATCACTGTCATTTTATTTTTACATGTGGGGCATCAAGTGACAGAACAGGCACCTGCACGGTGTGTATTACATACATGCAACCCACTTTGTCCAGTTTTTAAACCTTGCACTGTCAGTAACTTGGAGTAATACTGCAGAAGCAGTGTGTATGCAAGCAGTGAGCCGGGAACCTTCAAGTCTGTCTGACTGCATGTGTTCAGTGTTGTGTTGATGCATTTACAAGAGAAGTAAAAGCCTTTTCTAGAGGCGCCCTCTTACCTGAAGTTCAATGACATCATACTGAAAGAAAGAGCAAAAGAAGAAAGACAGGTGGAGTTAAGAAACTGTTGTGTAAATCACTGCATCCAAATTCCAAACAGCATTATTAATAATACTGTTCAAAAACTCACCAGCTGTTTGGCAGGTCGCATTTTATTATCCATCGTAACGACTCTGAAATTCACTTTGAGAAAAATTGAGAGGTTACCTCTGTTTCTCTCTTTATACTTTAAAACAAAGTCACTGCAACTTATCAAACATGGATCTGATTGGTTACCCTACACAGCAAGCCAAGACAGATCTCAGATAATGGACTGACATGTATGAGACATATGTATAGAATTTATTGAAATTGAACTGATATTGCTAATTTATATTTTAATTAATGACACCATCCATCCATCCACCTTCATCCGCTTTATCCGAGGCCGGGTTGTGGGGGCAGCAGCCTAAGCAGAGAGGCCCAGACCTCCCTCTCCCCAGCCACCTCCTCCATCTCATCCGGGGGAACACCAAGGCGTTCCCAGGCCAGCCAAGAGATATAATCTCTAAAGCGTGTCCTGGGTCTGCCCCGGGGCCTCCTCCCGGTGGGACATGCCCGGAACACCTCACCCAGGAGGCGCCCAGGAGGCATCCTTATCAGATGCCCGAACCACCTCAGCTGGCTCCTTTCGATGTGGAGCAGCAGCGGCTCTACTCTGAGCCCCTCCCAGATGGCCGAACTTCTCACCCTATCTCTAAGGGAGAGGCCAGCCACCCTTCGGAGGAAGCTCATTTCCGCCGCTTGTATCCGCGATCTCGTTCTTTCGGTCACTACCCACAGCTCGTGGCCATAGGTGAGGGTAGGTCGACCAGTAAATTGAGAGCTTCACTTTTACACTCAGCTCCCTCTTCACCACGATGGACCGATGCAGCGTCCGCATCACTGCAGCCGCAGCCCCAATCCGTCTGTCGATCTCCGGCTCCCTTCTCCCATCACTCGCGAACAAGACCCCGAGGTACTTGAACTCCTCCACTTGGGGCAGGAACTCATCCCCGACCCAGAGTGCGCACTCCACCCTTTTCCGGCTGGGAACCATGGCCTCAGATTTGGAGGTGCTGATCCTCATTCCCGCTGCTTCACACTCGGCTACGAACCACTCCAGTGCGAGCTGGAGGCCCCCACCCGATGAAACCAACAGAACCACATCATCCGCAAAAAGCAGAGATGAGATTCTGAGGCCACCAAAGCGAAAGCCCTCCGCCACTTGGCTGCACCTAGAAATCCTGTCCATAAAAATTATGAACAGAATCGGTGACAAAGGGCAGCCCTGGCGGAGCCCATTACCCACCGGGAACGAGTCTGACTTATTGCCGGCAATGCGAACCAAGGATCGAATGGCCCGTAGCAATGGGCCCGACACCCCATACTCCCGCAGCACCTCCCACAGGACACCCCGAGGGACACGGTCGAATGCCTTCTCCAAGTCCACAAAACACATGTAGACTGGTTGGGCAAACTCCCATGCACCCTCAAGTATCCTCGAGAGGATAAAGAGCAGGTCCAGAGTTCCACGACCAGGACGAAAACCGCATTGTTCCTCCTGTATCCGAGGTTCGACTAGCGGACGAACTCTCCTTTCCAGCACCCTGGCATAGACTTTCCAAGGGAGGCTGAGGAGTGTGATCCCCCTGTAGTTGGAACACACCCTCCGGTCCCCCTTCTTAAAGATGGGGACCACCACCCCGGTCTGCAAGTCCAGGGGTACTGCCCCTGATCGCCACGCAACATTGTAATTGTCATTGCGTAATTAATGACACATTTAATTTATTATTTAATTATGTATTTAATACATTTTGGCACCCAAGGCCCTCCATATTCTTCCCTCACGATTTTTTTGTACTTTGAATTCCAAAGCCATGTTTAAACATATTTATTTTATTGTGAACTATTAAAAATTAAACCATTAAATGGACCAAACTTCAGTCAGGAGAACAACTGAGATAATCCATCCACAATACCAGGTTAGTCATTATTATAAGATAAGTTAACCTTTATTAGTCCCACACGTCGGAAATTTGTTTTGTTACAGCAGAAAGTGGACAGTGCAAAGTTACATAGCATAAATTATAAGGCGTTTAATGCGCCCTATATTCCAGTACGCCTTATGTATGAAAACAGACCCGTTTCAGACAAGTTCATCGTCAGTGCGCCTTATGGTCCGAAAAATATGGTATTTTAAAAAACAACAAAAGGAAAAAAAAATCCCACAAGTTTCATATTTGAGCTCACACTAATGAAGAACTTCACATTGCAAAAGATAGCTACTGACAACGAATGGTATGCAGTTATTTCACAGTGATGAGAAATAAAACATACAGAATACTCAGAGTGCACAACTTCCCCCAAAGGGCAAAGGCCATATTATATTTTCCATTTTGAGACCTGCTGCTGTGATGGAGAATTAGACAGTAATTCAGCTTAACTTTGTAATCGGGGACAGAGAGCACAAAATGAATCATGTCTGAGTAATGCCTCTTAGTTTATTTCAGAGTCAAATTCTTTTTATGTGAAAGTTTAAAGCATCTTTCCATGTGATTGCATTCGTCAAAAACCATCGGGAACGTTTATCGAGTGGAAAAAAGTTAGCGTTCATCCTCCAGCTTCACTGTGTTTATGCTATGCTAACATAGCTGTGTCGCTAGCAATCACAAAGCACATTATTATATACCAGCTAGCGCAACTTCAGTAACCCTATTAACATCACTGCTGTTTAGCTTTCTGTCTTCATTTATGTTGGAAGTGATAGCAGAGCATGTTTAGGTAGCTAGCAAAACCAGCGAGCTAACGTCCTGCTAACTTCTAACTTCTAAATTTAATAAATTATGTTTTCATGGATGCCTGGATGTTAAACTTAATTGTTACACCTGGTAAAGCAGCAACACTGATCATTTTATTAAAGAGGAAAGAGTTTAGACAGTTTTTAACTCTCAGTGATGCTGCAGTGTTCGTTTGACTTTAGGACCTGAAGCAGACGGCGTTTAGGACCCAGATTACTCCAAGTCCTCGAGGCTTCTGACTCTTCTAGCCGTAATGCTCCGACAATCCATCAAGCGGTGCGGCTTCGTACCTTACCAAAGTCATTCTAAAACATTTTTGACAGATTTTTGAGCACTGTGTACCACATAAAATCTGTTTGTGGTCAGTAAACACAACCAGAATTCATACATAAGGCACACTGTTGATTTTTGAGAAAAAGGAAGGATTTTAAGTGCGCCTTATAGTCCGGAAAATACGGTAGTTATGTTCAAAGATGCAGTCGGATTTCAAACTTCGAATAAACATCTTGGTCGATCGACCGTATTGATATCTTGAAAAACATTTGCTATTTGAAGCAAATATTTCACATCAATCACTGTATGTGTGTCCAAATTTTGGACCACAAAACTTGTTACACAAATTGGAGATGGTGGAGCAGCTGGCTCATGATGATGGGATTTGAATGAACTACATGTCTTATATAACATAACAGCACATTGTTACCTTTTTGTCCAGGGAGGTAGATGGGTTTATCTGTTTGGATGAATGTGAAGGGATCAGACGCTCGGATCATCACTTTTCTGACTTGTTTGGAGTAAAATGTGTCTCCTTGTACCTCCACCTGAAAATGTTGCACCTCCTTTTGTACCAAAGGAGCCTGAGACAGTGGGATATTTAGATAGTCATTAAAGCCAATAATGCTTACAATAACAACTAACAAACACACTTTGTGTGTGAAAGTGCTGGTTGCCAACCTCAAACTGAACACAGGTTTGAAAGGCCTCATTTGACATATGCGTGAATAAGGTCGTGTTCTTCTCTCGGGACATCAAAGTGACAGTCATGACCAGAGTCCCACTGGGCTGTCGGAGAGTTGCACAGAATTTGGCCTCAGCTCCAGCTTCAATAACTGCAGGAATGGCCACCAGGTACTGGCTGCATACAGCATCACACATACAGCAGTTACTGCAGTGAACAACTCACACAGACAAAAACACGCTGAAGACAAACTCACGGTTCAGCCACCGCTTGATCCACATGCATCCAGCTCAGGAGGATACACAGAGTGCAGCTCAGGATCCAGAGACGCTCCATGACTGGTTGTGACAATTCTCAGTGTCAGCTTCTGCTAAATATCGGCTGATCGTCCCCACCCACATACACTGTAGCAGCCACGTGTTTGAAACGCACTCATGTACTCTGATCTCCACAAAGTCAATCACTTACACATTTACAAAATCCCAATCCTGCTTTCAGCACTGAACACTAAACTATAGACAACAGTAAGGTTTGTCATTCAGTGTAAAACATCATAGTAACATACAGTGCTCCGAGGTGATGTTTCTAAATCAGCTCCAAGTTTTATGTGGCTGTTACAAAAAGTTATTTCTGTTTCGAATGTGCCTGTTTTACTTAATAATGTGCATTTTCTTACCGTCAGTGGTGGGATATCCCACTGTAGTGTGTAACTACTTATATTCTCTAAAATCACTGGGAGCTACAGTAGGTGTAACTCCCTTTACCCAGCGTGGGATGTCTGACTGCCATGTTTTTGACCTTATTTCTCGGGAAAGACTAAACAAACGTTTGTGTAGTGATAACAGGCTCAAAAAGAACTGGTGGATTCATCAGTGATGTCACAGACTGCTATACACGCTTGAAAGACAAAAATCACAATGTTTCTGTAAGAATTCAAAATGAAACATGTTAAACAGCTTTTGTTGCACTTTGGTAAACAACACAGATCAAACTTCAGCCCACTGAAATAACAGCAGTGACAGTCACACTGCTGAGTGTGGAGGGATATCTAGTCTGGTTTTTAAACTGTAACATTGCTGAGAATGAGTCATTATCTCTGACCCTCTGGACCCAGCAGTATTACCCCATGCTATTCTATTTGTCTTGTTTGATTTGCCTTTACGGGAAAAGGGTTTTTGTTTGTTCTGTCTCACTAATGTCTGCAGTGGGGCATGTTTAAACACACATACAGATGTGTTCATCCTTATTAACAAATCCAGAAAATAACAGAAAAAAACAGTTAAGTTAAGTTCAGATATTTGACTTGCTCCCACTCAAGAAATACTCAGGTATCCCGTATGAGGTTGTTGATGCTACAGAATGCCTTAATGTGAGACCAAAAAGATATGTTTCACCGTACCCCAGTCAAGAGCAAAATACGCCTATGCAGTTTTCCAGGTAAAATACATGTATACCTGTGAGTCCGTCAAACATAATGTAAATGCAATAGTTTTGGTTGTTGCACCAGTTTTTGCTGATCTTTGTGTGCTGCTGAATTATCTAGAAAGTCGGACTGAAGATGGCGACAAACTTGCTTTTTCGATTACCTTCATGCGTCAAGTTCAAAGGAAAAGTCTACCATGAACACTCTCATCGTCTCTACTATGGTGAATCATTGGCTTGTTTGTGTTGTGTCTGGCTATACATTTTGCTTTGTATTTACCAAAAAGAAAACAGGAAATTAATTTTTCTTTTTTTATTTAGATATGCCTCCCCGGTTAGGAGAGGGTTCTATTCAACGAAGTATTCCTGGTCTGGTATCTGCTGGGCAGCTTCCTCCACTAATAGAGACAGTTCGCTCTTTCTTCCCTGAGACTTGGATCTGGGATCTGGTGGAAGTTGGGTAAGTATCTGTTGTGAAGAGATCTGGTGGATATTACATTTTTAAAAAAGTTTATACGATCACATTTAGAAACCCATGTGAACTTTCTGCTGTGTCTTTGCACACATGAAAAACATGAAAATAGAATAATTGTGAGTTTTCTCTTAAGCATGTTTTGATGCTTCAGGCCGATGTTTTGTCATATTTAAAGTTTTGTGGGATATATTTGTTAAGAGATGTATTCTAAAACACTTCTTCAGCAGAGAACCAGAGAGGAGAAACACACAGGTTTTCTTGCTAGCAAGGGCAGTCACCAGAGCGCTCGCACGAGAGAGCGAGGGCTCAGAGACTCGCAGCTCTGAGACCCCCCTGGTCTCTATTTATACATCAGTGGGTGTTTGTTCCTTACATTGGAATGTAGAGGTGTATATGTATGTGTGTGTCAGAGTGTGACCCCATAAACTTAAACGAAAATCCAACAGTTCATCTATATGTAAAAAAGGGCACTTAGACTAAAACTGACACAGCTACGTTTATCCTACCGTAAAACAATAAGAGCAGGTACGACCTCTCCCATGCTCCCAGGATGTGGGTGTGAATGCCAGAGCACTCTGGAATGCACGCAAAGCTTTTGCAGACTATTAAGGATCGCACATCCTATCACTACCATATGTAAACTTATATTATTAAAAGATTATACTGACTACTAAGTACAATTTTCTATTGACAATATTATTTCACTGTCATCAGCAACGTGGAGCTCTTTAAAGCCAAATGCAACAAAACTCAAAACTTTTTTTCTTCAGTCCATATAATATTCTCCCAAACATCTTGTGGAGCATGGAGATGTTTTTTTGACAAATGTGAGATAAGCTTTTGTGTTCTCTTTGGTCAGCAGTGGTTTTGTCCAGGAATGCTGTTTTTGCCCCGTCTCCTTTGTATTGTTGAATCGTAAACTCTGACCTTTGCAGAGGAAGGCAAGGCCTTCAGTTCTGAGTGTTTTTGGGATTCGTTTGACTTTTTCGGTGAGTCGTCGATGTGCTAATGGAGTAATTTCGGCCACATCTTTTCTAGTTTTAGTTTGTGGATAATGGGTTCCAACATGGTGCACTGGCGCTCCAAAGCTGTAGAAATTGTTTTTTAACCCTGTCCAAACTGATAGATCTCAAGACTTCTCGCCTATTTTTGAATTTCTTTTGGTCATGGCAATGACGTATTTCTTTTTGACGTCTTTTAGCCTGCTTCCCTTTGTCAAACAGATTGTACTTGAGTGATTTCTTGATCCAGCAGGTCTGGCCTTAATCAGGTCTGGGTCCTGTTGGTGAAATGAAACTCAGTCTTCCCAGAAATATGTGGTTGATCACAGTCAATCTACCATTTTCAGTTTGGATGTTTTTTCACTCAGCAAATGAAATCATCATTTAAAATTGCATATTGAAGTATTCAGGTTATCTTTGCCCAATAATACAAAGTTGTTTTAGGCTAGTTCTGTTAGTTTTAGTGAATCAGTGTTTTTGATCAGGTGACATCCTCGGCCGGGCTCTGAAGAACCTGGATGGATTGCTGCAGATGCCGTATGGATGTGGGGAGCAGAACATGGCTCTCCTGGCCCCCAACATCTACATCCTCCACTACCTGAAAGGCACACAGCAGCTCACCGCAGCCATCATGGAAAAAGCTACTAACTTCCTCACCAGTGGCAAGTTTTTACTGTTTCCTCTAAGGAGGAAATCATTTGAATCACTTCAACACACACGGTTCAAGAAACAAGCCGACAGGAGGCAGAACATTAGCCACAGCTTTTGGTCAAATGTGTCATTTTCCTCATCTGTCAGCAAGAGTCATTGAATTTCCCAAATCTCAATGTACACATGCAGATCCATAAACAAATGGAGTCCAATCATCACCATAGCAACAATGTCTCGATCAATGTCTCTGTTGTTACAGGATACCAAAGACAGCTCAACTACAAAAGTGCTGACGGTGCTTACACCACATTTGGAACAGGACCAGGAAACACTTGGTGAGAACATCACTGATCAAACATGTCATAAACCAGAGAGGTTACACTGGTTTTTAAATATCCCACCAAACAGAAGACGTTTCTTGAAGTTTGACTACCCATTAATAACATAAACATGTCTACCTCTAATACTTAAAATAATTCTCCATTTAATCCTTTGACTAAGATAACATTAACATTACCTTTTGGTTAATACTGTGTAATTTAGTAGGTAGGAAGGAGTATTAGAGCCGCATAAAGAAATGTTATTGATCATTATTAGAATAAAGTCGAATTTTAAAGATTAAAGTTGTAATTCTACTTTAAAAAAAGTCTAAATAGTATTTCAATAATAAAGTCTTAATACTGTTTTGTGAAAAAAGTCAAATTCAAATCTAAGAAAACAGCTGAAATGATTACAGTTGTTGTTTCAAACGACTGCTATACCCTGTATAAAAGGCCTTGTGTAGATGTAGTGAAATAAATCAGTCGTCTTGTGATACAGCATAGATCCTCTTTATTCCACGAGCGTGGAACCATCGGTATCTTTGCATCTGTACATTAGCAGCCATTTCCTTTTATACAAATCTAACCACATGCAGCTTTCTGCACCACTTTCTGCTTTTCAGTGTACTTATACTTACTGCCACGCTGTGTTTATTGCTACAAGTGACATCAGTTCCTTCCTTGTTACTAAAACTGAGTCTGAAGTACGATTTCACTAATTCAGAGGGTAAAGCAACCGTGGCAGTTTGTCCTGAAATAACTGTGATATCCACATTTCTGCTTTTGTCTCAAAATACATTTTCAAATTTAATCTTGAAATTTCAACTTTATTTTCAAAATGATCAGTATTTCATTCTCCTAATGTGACCTCACAGCCAAACATTTCCATCATTGTATGACGTGTAAGTGTTGTTTTCTTTCCGTCAGGCTGACTGCGTTTGTGGTAAGAAGTTTTGCCAAAGCTCAGTCTTTCGTCTTTATTGATCCCAGAAAGATCGAAGAGTCTAAGACCTGGCTGCAACATAAACAACAAGAAAATGGCTGTTTTGAAAAGTCTGGGAAACTCTTCCACAAAGGAATGAAGGTAACCTGCAGTTCTTCGCTGTTAGACTGTGGAAACAGCCTCCAGTCTGGATTTAACAAATTTTATTAATAATGTCATGCATACATGGAAAACACTGTACTCAATACTGTAACAGCTCACACCAGTATATTATTTTATTTAAGAACTAATTTCCCTTCATCTTGTTCCATTCACACCAGCACTGCCTTCTATCTAGCATTCACACATATTTATACAAAATACAAAGTATGCACTAGAGACCAACTTGGGATTAGTATCTTGCCCACAAATATTTGGCATGCAGGCTGGAGCAGCTGGGAATCAAACCACCAACCTTCTGATTAGTAGATGACTACACAAACTGTTTATAAGGTTGGGGAAACCCGAGGTGAAGAAACATCCATCTCACTGGAAATACAATGTCCAGATGAACAAAATCAACTTCCTGTTCATCTCTTTAGCTGGATGTTTGAACATGCATCAAGACATTCATGATACTAAAACCACATGCAGCTGAAAATCATTTTCATGACTTCATATCCCTGAATGTTGGTGCATCGATGATAAAGTGTCTATGATGTCTTCTGTTGACAGGGTGGTGTATCTGATGAAGTGACTCTCAGTGCGTACGTTACTGCTGCCTTCTTGGAAATGAATACATCCCAACATGTGAGTAGCTGTGTGCAGATCAACAATGGATCATATATCGAGTGCAGAGAGAGTATGAGCGTGCAGCGTTTAAAGCGTGGAAGTACTGACCTTACTTTGAGTTTGATTCCGTAAAAGGTGATGAAAACATTAGTGTCTGCTGTTCACTGCGTGGGAAGAAAACTTCTTTTCACAGCGAAAAAAAAGAAACTAAACTTTTTTGGGGAAGTAATCAGTAATTAGTTACTGATTACTGGGAATCATATATAAATATATATATATATACATATATATATATTTATATATGATTCCCAGTAATCAGTAATTAGTTACTGATTACTGGGAATCATATATAAATATATATATATACATATATATATATATATATTTATATTAGGGGTGCAACGATACACAAAATTCACAGTTCGGTTCGATACTTTGGTGTCACGGTTCGATATTTTTTCGATACAAAAAAATGTTCATGCCTTTTTAATTTGTCGTTTATTAAAATTATAAATATATATTTTAACTCAGAAGTACAGTTTTTTAATTTAATGTTGCTGAAACAACAAAGTAATTTAAAAAAAAAATCTATCTGATTGAGAAATCACTCATGTTTGGAAAAGAGAGACTGGCCTCTAGGTGACCTGTGGAAATCTCACAGTCTAAGAAGGCTAAGCTGACACTTTTCATATCCTCCCTGGTGAATTTGATGTGTCGGTCCACTGAGTTAATGTGATCCGTGAATTGTGGAACGTCCTGAGAATTGATTTTCACCCAGGTGTCATCCACATACCTGAACTCTCACCAGCAAGGACTTGTATCACCACCCAACCTGTACAGTGTTTTTTCAATATGTTCTTTATATTGTAAATACTACTAGAAGATTGCTCCACTCTTTGCTTGATCTGTACTTTCCTCTAATTGCTGTGTTTTCTGTTATCACGCTGATGTTTTGAGTGACTGAATCAGGAACTCTGCCTCCTATTCTTCTCACACTGGGTTTAATGAAAGAAGATTTCTGTTTGTCCATTAAAGTTCTTTGTTGTGATGGTTTAAAGGATCCTGTGATGAACAAGAGCCTGGCTTGTCTCAAGGAGTCTCTCAGTAACCTGAGCAACACCTACACTACAGCTCTG